>NW_027063030.1:0-27724 GCF_032884065.1 Artemia franciscana
AATAGTGCCCTCGAAAACTAAAACTTTTGAAATAGGAAAAGAGCCTTTAATCACATTCTTTACCATTTGCAATCATAAAATAGTCTAATATCTTCATTTTTTCAACATACGTAGCTATTACCCTCGAAAACTAAAACTTTTGACATAGGAAAAGAGCCTTTAATCACATTCTTTACCATTTGCAATCATAAAATAGTCTAATATCTTCATTTTTTCAACATACGTAGCTATTACCCTCGAAAACTAAAACTTTTGAAATAGGAAAAGAGCCTTTAATCACATTCTTTACCATGTGCAATCATAAAATAGTCTAATATCTTCATTTTTTCAACATACGTAGCTATTACCCTCGAAAACTAAAACTTTTGAAATAGGAAAAGAGCCTTTAATCACATTCTTTACCATGTGCAATCATAAAATAGTCTAATATCTTCATTTTTTCAACATACGTAGCTATTACCCTCGAAAACTAAAACTTTTGAAATAGGAAAAGAGCCTTTAATCACATTCTTTACCATTTGCAATCATAAAATAGTCTAATATCTTCATTTTTTCAACATACGTAGCTATTACCCTCGAAAACTAAAACTTTTGAAATAGGAAAAGAGCCTTTAATCACATTCTTTACCATTTGCAATCATAAAATAGTCTAATATCTTCATTTTTTCAACATACGTAGCTATTACCCTCGAAAACTAAAACTTTTGAAATAGGAAAAGAGCCTTTAATCACATTCTTTACCATGTGCAATCATAAAATAGTCTAATATCTTCATTTTTTCAACATACGTAGCTATTACCCTCGAAAACTAAAACTTTTGAATAGGAAAAGAGCCTTTAATCACATTCTTTACCATGTGCAATCATAAAATTGTCTAATATCTTCATTTTTCCACAGACAGCTATTACCCTCGAAAACTAAAACTTTTGAAATAGGAAAAGAGCCTTTAATCACATTCTTTACCATTTGCAATCATAAAATAGTCTAATATCTTCATTTTTTCAACATACATAGCTCTTACCCTCGAAAACTAAAACTTTTGAAATAGGAAAAGAGCCTTTAATCACATTCTTTACCATGTAAATAGGAAAAGAGCAATCACATTCTTTAATAATAGTCTAATATCTTCATTTTTTCCACAGACCTAGCTATTACCCTCGAAAACTAAAACTTTTGAAATAGGAAAAGAGCCTTTAATCACATTCTTTACCATGTGCAATCATAAAATAGTCTAATATCTTCATTTTTTCAACATACGTAGCTATTACCCTCGAAAACTAAAACTTTTGAAATAGGAAAAGAGCCTTTAATCACATTCTTTACCATGTGCAATCATAAAATAGTCTAATATCTTCATTTTTTCAACATACATAGCTATTACCCTCGAAAACTAAAACTTTTGAAATAGGAAAAGAGCCTTTAATCACATTCTTTACCATTAGCAATCATAAAATAGTCTAATATCTTCATTTTTTCAACATACGTAGCTATTACCCTCGAAAACTAAAACTTTTGAAATAGGAAAAGAGCCTTTAATCACATTCTTTACCATTTGCAATCATAAAATAGTCTAATATCTTCATTTTTTCAACATACGTAGCTATTACCCTCGAAAACTAAAACTTTTGACATAGGAAAAGAGCCTTTAATCACATTCTTTACCATGTGCAATCATAAAATAGTCTAATATCTTCATTTTTTCAACATACGTAGCTATTACCCTCGAAAACTAAAACTTTTGAAATAGGAAAAGAGCCTTTAATCACATTCTTTACCATTTGCAATCATAAAATAGTCTAATATCTTCATTTTTTCAACATACGTAGCTATTACCCTCGAAAACTAAAACTTTTGAAATAGGAAAAGAGCCTTTAATCACATTCTTTACCATGTGCAATCATAAAATAGTCTAATATCTTCATTTTTTCAACATACGTAGCTATTACCCTCGAAAACTAAAACTTTTGAAATAGGAAAAGAGCCTTTAATCACATTCTTTACCATGTGCAATCATAAAATTGTCTAATATCTTCATTTTTTCACATACGTAGCTATTACCCTCGAAAACTAAAACTTTTGAAATAGGAAAAGAGCCTTTAATCACATTCTTTACCATTTGCAATCATAAAATTGTCTAATATCTTCATTTTTTCACAGACATAGCTATTACCCTCGAAAACTAAAACTTTTGAAATAGGAAAAGAGCCTTTAATCACATTCTTTACCATTTGCAATCATAAAATAGTCTAATATCTTCATTTTTTCAACATACGTAGCTATTACCCTCGAAAACTAAAACTTTTGAAATAGGAAAAGAGCCTTTAATCACATTCTTTACCATGTGCAATCATAAAATAGTCTAATATCTTCATTTTTTCAACATACGTAGCTATTACCCTCGAAAACTAAAACTTTTGACATAGGAAAAGAGCCTTTAATCACATTCTTTACCATTTGCAATCATAAAATAGTCTAATATCTTCATTTTTTCAACATACGTAGCTATTACCCTCGAAAACTAAAACTTTTGAAATAGGAAAAGAGCCTTTAATCACATTCTTTACCATTTGCAATCATAAAATAGTCTAATATCTTCATTTTTTCAACATACGTAGCTATTACCCTCGAAAACTAAAACTTTTGAAATAGGAAAAGAGCCTTTAATCACATTCTTTACCATTTGCAATCATAAAATAGTCTAATATCTTCATTTTTTCAACATACGTAGCTATTACCCTCGAAAACTAAAACTTTTGAATAGGAAAAGAGCCTTTAATCACATTCTTTACCATGTGCAATCATAAAATAGTCTAATATCTTCATTTTTTCAACATACGTAGCTATTACCCTCGAAAACTAAAACTTTTGAAATAGGAAAAGAGCCTTTAATCACATTCTTTACCATGTGCAATCATAAAATAGTCTAATATCTTCATTTTTTCAACATACGTAGCTATTACCCTCAAAACTAAAACTTTTGAAATAGGAAAAGAGCCTTTAATCACATTCTTTACCATGTGCAATCATAAAATAGTCTAATATCTTCATTTTTTCAACATACGTAGCTATTACCCTCGAAAACTAAAACTTTTGAAATAGGAAAAGAGCCTTTAATCACATTCTTTACCATGTGCAATCATAAAATAGTCTAATATCTTCATTTTTTCAACATACGTAGCTATTACCCTCGAAAACTAAAACTTTTGAAATAGGAAAAGAGCCTTTAATCACATTCTTTACCATGTGCAATCATAAAATTGTCTAATATCTTCATTTTTTCAACATACATAGCTATTACCCTCGAAAACTAAAACTTTTGAAATAGGAAAAGAGCCTTTAATCACATTCTTTACCATTTGCAATCATAAAATAGTCTAATATCTTCATTTTTTCAACATACGTAGCTATTACCCTCGAAAACTAAAACTTTTGAAATAGGAAAAGAGCCTTTAATCACATTCTTTACCATGTGCAATCATAAAATAGTCTAATATCTTCATTTTTTCAACAGACCTAGCTATTACCTCGAAAACTAAAACTTTTGAAATAGGAAAAGAGCCTTTAATCACATTCTTTACCATTTGCAATCATAAAATTGTCTAATATCTTCATTTTTTCAACATACGTAGCTATTACCCTCGAAAACTAAAACTTTTGAAATAGGAAAAGAGCCTTTAATCACATTCTTTACCATGTGCAATCATAAAATAGTCTAATATCTTCATTTTTTCACAGACAGCTATTACCCTCGAAAACTAAAACTTTTGAAATAGGAAAAGAGCCTTTAATCACATTCTTTACCATGTGCAATCATAAAATAGTCTAATATCTTCATTTTTTCAACAGACGTAGCTATTACCCTCGAAAACTAAAACTTTTGAAATAGGAAAAGAGCCTTTAATCACATTCTTTACCATTTGCAATCATAAAATAGTCTAATATCTTCATTTTTTCAACATACGTAGCTATTACCCTCGAAAACTAAAACTTTTGAAATAGGAAAAGAGCCTTTAATCACATTCTTTACCATTGCAATCATAAAATAGTCTAATATCTTCATTTTTTCAACATACGTAGCTATTACCCTCGAAAACTAAAACTTTTGAAATAGGAAAAGAGCCTTTAATCACATTCTTTACCATGTGCAATCATAAAATAGTCTAATATCTTCATTTTTTCACATACATAGCTATTACCCTCGAAAACTAAAACTTTTGAAATAGGAAAAGAGCCTTTAATCACATTCTTTACCATGTGCAATCATAAAATAGTCTAATATCTTCATTTTTTCAACATACGTAGCTATTACCCTCGAAAACTAAAACTTTTGAAATAGGAAAAGAGCCTTTAATCACATTCTTTACCATTTGCAATCATAAAATAGTCTAATATCTTCATTTTTTCAACATACGTAGCTATTACCCTCAAAACTAAAACTTTTGAAATAGGAAAAGAGCCTTTAATCACATTCTTTACCATTTGCAATCATAAAATAGTCTAATATCTTCATTTTTTCAACATACTAGCTATTACCCTCGAAAACTAAAACTTTTGAAATAGGAAAAGAGCCTTTAATCACATTCTTTACCATGTGCAATCATAAAATAGTCTAATATCTTCATTTTTCAACATACGTAACTATTACCCTCGAAAACTAAAACTTTTGACATAGGAAAAGAGCCTTTAATCACATTCTTTACCATTGCAATCATAAAATAGTCTAATATCTTCATTTTTTCAACATACGTAGCTATTACCCTCGAAAACTAAAACTTTTGAAATAGGAAAAGAGCCTTTAATCACATTCTTTACCATGTGCAATCATAAAATAGTCTAATATCTTCATTTTTTCCACAGACATAGCTATTACCCTCGAAAACTAAAACTTTTGAAATAGGAAAAGAGCCTTTAATCACATTCTTTACCATTTGCAATCATAAAATAGTCTAATATCTTCATTTTTTCAACATACGTAGCTATTACCCTCGAAAACTAAAACTTTTGAAATAGGAAAAGAGCCTTTAATCACATTCTTTACCATGTGCAATCATAAAATAGTCTAATATCTTCATTTTTTCAACATACTAGCTATTACCCTCGAAAACTAAAACTTTTGAAATAGGAAAAGAGCCTTTAATCACATTCTTTACCATGTGCAATCATAAAATTCTAATATCTTCATTTTTTCAACATACGTAGCTATTACCCTCGAAAACTAAAACTTTTGAAATAGGAAAAGAGCCTTTAATCACATTCTTTACCATTTGCAATCATAAAATTGTCTAATATCTTCATTTTTTCAACTTACGTAGCTATTACCCTCGAAAACTAAAACTTTTGAAATAGGAAAAGAGCCTTTAATCACATTCTTTACCATGTGCAATCATAAAATTGTCTAATATCTTCATTTTTTCCACAGACATAGCTATTACCCTCGAAAACTAAAACTTTTGAAATAGGAAAAGAGCCTTTAATCACATTCTTTACCATTTGCAATCATAAAATAGTCTAATATCTTCATTTTTTCAACATACGTAGCTATTACCCTCGAAAACTAAAACTTTTGAAATAGGAAAAGAGCCTTTAATCACATTCTTTACCATGTGCAATCATAAAATAGTCTAATATCTTCATTTTTTCAACATACGTAGCTATTACCCTCGAAAACTAAAACTTTTGAAATAGGAAAAGAGCCTTTAATCACATTCTTTACCATTTGCAATCATAAAATAGTCTAATATCTTCATTTTTTCAACATACGTAGCTATTACCCTCGAAAACTAAAACTTTTGAAATAGGAAAAGAACCTTTAATCACATTCTTTACCATGTGCAATCATAAAATAGTCTAATATCTTCATTTTTTCAACAGAGATAGCTATTACCCTCGAAAACTAAAACTTTTGAAATAGGAAAAGAGCCTTTAATCACATTCTTTACCATTTGCAATCATAAAATAGTCTAATATCTTCGTTTTTCAACATACGTAGCTATTACCCTCGAAAACTAAAACTTTTGAAATAGGAAAAGAGCCTTTAATCACATTCTTTACCATGTGCAATCATAAAATAGTCTAATATCTTCATTTTTCCACAGACAAAGCTATTACCCTCGAAAACTAAAACTTTTGAAATAGGAAAAGAGCCTTTAATCACATTCTTTACCATGTGCAATCATAAAATGGTCTAATATCTTCATTTTTTCACAGACCTAGCTATTACCCTCGAAAACTAAAACTTTTGAAATAGGAAAAGAGCCATTAATCACATTCTTTACCATTTGCAATCATAAAATAGTCTAATATCTTCATTTTTTCAACATACATAGCTATTACCCTTGAAAACTAAAACTTTTGAAATAGGAAAAGAGCCTTTAATCACATTCTTTACCATTTGCAATCATATAATAGTCTAATATCTTCATTTTTTCAACATACGTAGCTATTACCCTCGAAAACTAAAACTTTTGAAATAGGAAAAGAGCCTTTAATCACATTCTTTACCATGTGCAATCATAAAATAGTCTAATATCTTCATTTTTTCAACAACGTAGCTATTACCCTCGAAAACTAAAACTTTTGAAATAGGAAAAGAGCCTTTAATCACATTCTTTACCATTTGCAATCATAAAATAGTCTAATATCTTCATTTTTTCAACATACGTAGCTATTACCCTCGAAAACTAAAACTTTTGACATAGGAAAAGAGCCTTTAATCACATTCTTTACCATGTGCAATCATAAAATAGTCTAATATCTTCATTTTTTCCACAGGCATAGCTATTACCCTCGAAAACTAAAACTTTTGAAATAGGAAAAGAGCCTTTAATCACATTCATTACCATTTGCAATCATAAAATAGTCTAATATCTTCATTTTTTCAACATACGTAGCTATTACCCTCAAAACTAAAACTTTTGACATAGGAAAAGAGCCTTTAATCACATTCTTTACCATGTGCAATCATAAAATAGTCTAATATCTTCATTTTTTTAACATACGTAGCTGTTACCCTCGAAAACTAAAACTTTTGAAATAGGAAAAGAGCCTTTAATCACATTCTTTACCATTTGCAATCATAAAATTGTCTAATATCTTCATTTTTTCCACAGACATAGCTATTACCCTCGAAAACTAAAACTTTTAAATAGGAAAAGAGCCTTTAATCACATTCTTTACCATATGCAATCATAAAATAGTCTAATATCTTCATTTTTTCAACATACATATCTATTACCCTCGAAAACTAAAACTTTTGACATAGGAAAAGAGCCTTTAATCACATTCTTTACCATGTGCAATCATAAAATAGTCTAATATCCATTTTTTCAACATACTTAGCTATTACCCTCGAAAACTAAAACTTTTGAAATAGAAAAAGAGCCTTTAATCACATTCTTTACCATGTGCAATCATTAAATAGTCTAATATCTTCATTTTTCAACATACGTAGCTATTACCCTCGAAAACCAAAACTTTTGAAATAGGAAAAGAGCCTTTAATCACATTCTTTTCCATGTGCAATCATAAAATTGTCTAATATCTTCATTTTTTCCACAGACATAGCTATTACCCTCGAAAACTAAAACTTTTGAAATAGGAAAAGAGCCTTTAATCACATTCTTTACCATTTGCAATCATAAAATAGTATAATATCTTCATTTTTTCAACATACGTAGCTATTACCCTCGAAAACTAAAACTTTTGACATAGGAAAAGAGCCTTTAATCACATTCTTTACCATTTGCAATCATAAAATAGTCTAATATCTTCATTTTTTCAACATACGTAGCTATTACCCTCGAAAACTAAAACTTTTGAAATAGGAAAAGAGCCTTTAATCACATTCTTTACCATGTGCAATCATAAAATTGTCTAATATCTTCATTTTTTCCACAGACATAGCTATTACCCTCGAAAACTAAAACTTTTGAAATAGGAAAAGAGCCTTTAATCACATTCTTTACCATTTGCAATCATAAAATAGTCTAATATCTTCATTTTTTCAACATACGTAGCTATTACCCTCGAAAACTAAAACTTTTGACATAGGAAAAGAGCCTTTAATCACATTCTTTACCATTTGCAATCATAAAATAGTCTAATATCTTCATTTTTTCAACATATGTAGCTATTACCCTCGAAAACTAAAACTTTTGAAATAGGAAAAGAGCCTTTAATCACATTCTTTACCATTTGCAATCATAAAATAGTCTAATATCTTCATTTTTTCAACATACGTAGCTATTACCCTCGAAAACTAAAACTTTTGAAATAGGAAAAGAGCCTTTAATCACATTCTTTACCATGTGCAATCATAAAATAGTCTAATATCTTCATTTTTTCAACAGACATAGCTATTACTCTCGAAAACTAAAACTTTTGAAATAGGAAAAGAGCCTTTAATCACATTCTTTACCATTTGCAATCATAAAATAGTCTAATATCTTCGTTTTTCAACATACGTAGCTATTACCTTCGAAAACTAAAACTTTTGAAATAGGAAAAGATATTTTAATCACATTCTTTACCATGTGCAATCATAAAATTGTCTAATATCTTCATTTTCTCCACAGACAAAGTTATTACCCTCGAAAACTAAAACTTTTGAAATAGGAAAAGAGCCTTTAATCACATTCTTTACCATGTGCAATCAGAAAATAGTCTAATATCTTCATTTTTTCGACATACGTAGCTATTACCCTCGAAAACTAAAACTTTTGACATAGGAAAAGAGCCTTTAATCACATTCTTTACCATTTGCAATCATAAAATGGTCTAATATCATCATTTTTTCAACATACGTAGCTATTACCCTCGAAAACTGAAACTTTTGAAATAGGAAAAGAGCCTTTAATCACATTCTTTACCATGTGCAATCAGAAAATAGTCTAATATCTTCATTTTTTCGACATACGTAGCTATTACCCTCGAAAACTAAAACTTTTGACATAGGAAAAGAGCCTTTAATCACATTTTTTATTATGAGCAATCATAAAATAGTCTAATATCTTCATTTTTTCAACATACGTAGCTATTACCCTCGAAAACTAAAACTTTTGACATAGGAAAAGAGCCTTTAATCACATTCTTTACCATTTGCAATCATAAAATAGTCTAATATCTTCATTTTTTCAACATACGTAGCTATTACCCTCGAAACTGAAACTTTTGAAATAGGAAAAGAGCCTTTAATCACATTCTTAACCATTTGCAATTATAAAATAGTCTAATATCTTCATTTTTTCAACATACGTAGCAATTACCCTCGAAAACTAAAACTTTTGACATAGGAAAAGAGCCTTTAATCACATTCTTTACCATTTGCAATCATAAAATAGTCTAATATCTTCATTTTTTCAACATACGTAGCTATTACCCTCGAAAACTAAAACTTTTGAAATAAGCAAAGAGCCTTTAATCACATTCTTTACCATTTGCAATCATAAAATAGTCTAATATCTTCATTTTTCCTACATACTTAGCTATTTCCCTAGAAAACTAAAACTTTTGACATGGGAAAAGAGCCTATAATCACATTCTTTACCATCTACAATCATAAAATAGTCTAATATCTTCATTTTTTCAACATACGTAGCTATTACCCTCGAAAACTAAAACTTTTGAAATAGGAAAAGAGCCTTTAGTCACATTCTTTACCATGTGCAATCATAAAATAGTCTAATATCTTCATTTTTTCAACATACGTAGCTATTACCCTCGAAAACTAAAACTTTTGACATAGGAAAAGAGCCTTTAATCACATTCTTTACTATGTGCAATCATAAAATAGTCTAATATCTTCATTTTTTCAACATACTTAGCTATTACCCTCGAAAACTAAAACTTTTGAATTAGGAAAAGAGCCTTTAATCACATTTTTTACCATGGTCAATCATAAAATTGTCTAATATCTTCATTTTTTCAACATACGTAGCTATTAGCCTCGAAAACTAAAACTTTCAACATAGGAAAAGAGCCTTTAATCACATTCTTTACCATTTGCAATCATAAAATAGTCTAATATCTTAATTTTTCATCATACGTAGCTATTGCCCTCGAAAACTAAAACTTTTGAAATAGGAAAAGAGCCTTTAATCACACTCTTTACCATGTGCAATCATAAAATAGTCTAATATCTTCATTTTTTCAACATACGTAGCTATTACGCTCGAAAATTAAAACTTTTGACATAGGAAAAGAGCCTTTAATCACATTCTTTACCATGTGCAATCATAAAATTGTCTAATATCTTCTTTTTTTCAACATACGTCGCTATTACCCTCGAAAACTAAAACTTTTGAAATAGGAAAAGAGCCTTTAATCACATTCTTTACCATATGCAATCATAATATTGTCTAATATCTTCATTTTTTCCACAGACATAGCTATTACCCTCGAAAACTAAAACTTTTGAAATAGGAAAAGAGCCTTTAATCACAGTCTTTACCATTTGCAATCATAAAATAGTCTAATATCTTCATTTTTTCAACATACGTAGCTAATACCCTCGAAAACTAAAACTTTTGACATAGGAAAAGAGCCTTTAATCACATTTTTTACCATTTGCAATCATAAAATAGTCTAATATCTTCATTTTTTCAACATACGTAGCATTAACCTCGAAAACTAAAACTATTGACATAGGAAAAGAGCCTTTAATCACATTCTTTACCATTCGCAATCATAAAATAGTCTAATATCTTCATTTTTTCAACATACGTAGCTATTACCCTCGAAAACTACAATTTTTGAAATAGGAAAAGAGCCTTTAATCACATTCTTTACCATTTGCAATCATAAAATAGTCTAATATCTTCATTTTTCCAACATAGCTATTACCCTCAAAAACTAAAACTTTTGACATAGGAAAAGAGCCTTTAATCACATTCTTTACCATGTGCAATCATAAAATAGTCTAGTATCTTCATTTTTTCAACATACGTAGCTATTACCCTCGAAAACTAAAACTTTTGACATAGGAAAAGAGCTATTAAGCACATTCTTTACCATGTGCAATCATAAAATTGTCTAATATCTTCATTCTTTCAACATACGTAGCTATTACCCTCGAAAACGAAAACTTTTGAAATAGGAAAAGAACCTTTAGTCACATTCTTTACCATGTGCAATCATAAAATAGTCTAATATCTTCATTTTTTCAACATACGTAGCTATTACCCTTGAAAACTAAAACTTTTGAAATAAGAAAAGAGCCTTTAATCACATTCTTTACCATGTGCAATCATAAAATTGTCTAATATCTTCATTTTTTCCACAGACAAAGCTATTACCCTCGAAAACTAAAACTTTTGAAATAGGAAAAGAGCCTTTAATCACATTCTTTACCATGTGCAATCAGAAAATAGTCTAATATCTTCATTTTTTCGACATACGTAGCTATTACCCTCGAAAACTAAAACTTTTGACATAGGAAAAGAGCCTTTAATCACATTTTTTATTATGAGCAATCATAAAATAGTCTAATATCTTCATTTTTTCAACATACGTAGCTATTACCCTCGAAAACTAAAACTTTTGACATAGGAAAAGAGCCTTTAATCACATTCTTTACCATTTGCAATCATAAAATAGTCTAATATCTTCATTTTTTCAACATACGTAGCTATTACCCTCGAAACTGAAACTTTTGAAATAGGAAAAGAGCCTTTAATCACATTCTTAACCATTTGCAATTATAAAATAGTCTAATATCTTCATTTTTTCAACATACGTAGCAATTACCCTCGAAAACTAAAACTTTTGACATAGGAAAAGAGCCTTTAATCGCATTCTTTACCATTTGCAATCATAAAATAGTCTAATATCTTCATTTTTTCAACATACGTATTTATTACCCTCGAAAACTAAAACTTTTGAAATAAGCAAAGAGCCTTTAATCACATTCTTTACCATTTGCAATCATAAAATAGTCTAATATCTTCATTTTTCCTACATACTTAGCTATTTCCCTAGAAAACTAAAACTTTTGACATGGGAAAAGAGCCTATAATCACATTCTTTACCATCTACAATCATAAAATAGTCTAATATCTTCATTTTTTCAACATACGTAGCTATTACCCTCGAAAACTAAAACTTTTGAAATAGGAAAAGAGCCTTTAGTCACATTCTTTACCATGTGCAATCATAAAATAGTCTAATATCTTCATTTTTTCAACATACGTAGCTATTACCCTCGAAAACTAAAACTTTTGACATAGGAAAAGAGCCTTTAAGCACATTCTTTACCATGTGAAATCATAAAATTGTCCAATTTCTTCATTCTTTCAACATACATAGCTATTACCCTCGAAAACTAAAACTTTTGAAATAGGAAAAGAGCCTTTAATCACATTCTTTACTATGTGCAATCATAAAATAGTCTAATATCTTCATTTTTTCAACATACTTAGCTATTACCCTCGAAAACTAAAACTTTTGAATTAGGAAAAGAGCCTTTAATCACATTTTTTACCATGGTCAATCATAAAATTGTCTAATATCTTCATTTTTTCAACATACGTAGCTATTACCCTCGAAAACTAAAACTTTCAACATAGGAAAAGAGCCTTTAATCACATTCTTTACCATTTGCAATCATAAAATAGTCTAATATCTTAATTTTTCATCATACTTAGCTATTGCCCTCGAAAACTAAAACTTTTGAAATAGGAAAAGAGCCTTTAATCACACTCTTTACCATGTGCAATCATATAATAGTGCAATAATATCGGCCACTGCGCGTCTTTTCTAAAATGACGTCTTGCTTATGACTCATAGAAATAGTAGATAGACTAGCTAGAATAGACAAATAAAACTCATAGAATGAATCAATTAGAAAATATTCTAATTGATTTTATTGTATAAGATATTATTGTCTATTAAATAGACAATAATATCGGCCACTGCGCGTCTTTTCTAAAATGACGTCTTGCATATGACTCTTGCTTACTAGATTCATAGCTGAAAAAATTTTATTTTTTTTTCTAATGACTTTAAAAGTCATTTATTAAACGGAGTCATATGCAAGACGTCATTTTAGAAAAGACGCGCAGTGGCCGATATTATTGTCTATTTCTACCGATATTATATTCTTGCATATGACTCATAGAAATAGCAGATAGACTAGCTAGAATCAAACTTTCACTGCTGAATCTATTAAAAGTTTTATTGATTCTAGCTAGTCTATCTACTATTGATTCTAGCTGGTCTAGAATCAATAGTAAGTTTTTAAAATCAATTAGAATACAAGAAAGTTTAATAAAACTCATAGAAATAAAATTTTATAAAACTTTGATTCTGGACATTTTCCTCTAGGCCTCTAGGTGGCCGATATTCAAATAGATTTAATAGATTCAGCAGTGAAAGTTTGATTCTAGATTCAAATAGATTTCTAAAATGACGTCTTGCATATGACTCAGAGAAATAGTAGATAGACTAGCTAGAATCAAACTTTCACTGCTGAATCTATTAAAAGTTTTAATAGATTCTAAAATGACGTCTTGCATATGACTCATAGAAAACTTATTATCTCTATCTATTCTATTCTATCTATCTACTCTAAGTATTCTTAGAAACTTATCAAACTTTCACTGCTGAATCTATTAAAAGTTTTGAATCTTTAAGAATTAAAAGTTTTGAATCTATTAAAACTTTTAATAGATTCAGCAGTAAAAGTTTGATTCTAGCTAGTCTATCTACTATTTCTATGAGTCATATGCAAGACGTCATTTTAGAAAAGACGCGCAGTGGCCGATATTATTGTCTATTTCTACCGATATTATATTCTTGCATATGACTCATAGAAATTGTTCTACAATATTTTACTACAAAGACTCATAGAAATAGTAGATAGACTAGCTAGAATCAAACTTTCACTGTTTCTAGTGAAGGCTTGCGGCCTTGTGCAAAATATTTTCCTCTAGGCCTCTAGGTGGCCGATATTCAAATAGATTTAATAGATTCAGCAGTGAAAGTTTGATTCTAGCTAGTCTATCTACTATTTCTATGAGTCATATGCAAGTCCTTGTGCAAAATATTTTGATTCTAGCTAGTCTATCTACTATTTCTATGAGTTTTATTTGTCTATTCTAGCTAGTCTATCTACTATTTATGTTATGAATGAAATGAAAGGTCTTGCATACAAGAGTAGATAGATTTATTAAACGGAGTAGAAATAGAAATAGACAATAATATCGGCCACTGCGCGTCTTTTCTAAAATGACGTCTTGCATATGACTCATAGAAATAGTAGATAGACTAGCTAGAATAGACAAATAAAACTCATAGAAATAGTAGATAGACTAGCTAGAATCAAACTATCTACTATTCCGATATACAAGATATTATTGTCTATTAAATAGACAATAATATCGGCCACTGCGCGTCTTTTCTAAAATGACGTCTTGCATATGACTCATAGAAATAGTAGATAGACTAGCTAGAATCAAACTTTCTTGTATTCTAATTGATTTTAAAAACTTACTATTGATTCTAGACCAGCTAGAATCAATAGTAGATAGACTAGCTAGAATCAATAAAACTTTTAATAGATTCAGCAGTGAAAGTTTGATTCTATTTCTATGAGTCATACGCATATTCTCATATGCAAGTCCATGTGCAAAATATTTTGATTCTAGCTAGTCTATCTACTATTTCTATGAGTCATATGCAAGACGTCATTTTAGAAAAGACTTTTTCACTATTCAATAAATAGATTCAAATCTATTTGAATCTAGAATCAAACTTTCTGTTTGATTCTAATAGAATCAATAGAATAGCACTAGTTCGTATGTGACGTCTTGCATATGGTTCTAGAATTCTAATCTATTGATTCTAGACCAGCTAGAATCAATAGTAGATAGACAAGCTAGAATCAATAAAACTTTTAATAGATTCAGCAGTGAAAGTTTGATTCTATTTCCATGAGTCATACGCATATTCTCATATGCAAGTCCATAACTCTGACCTAGTAAGCAAATCCACGAACACCGCCCCGTTTAATAAAACTTCAATAAAACTTTTAATAGATTCAGCAGTGAAAGTTTGATTCTAGCTAGTCTATCTACTATTTCTGTGAGTCATAGGAAAGACAATAATATCGTAGAAATAGACAATAATATCGGCCACTGCGCGTCTTTTCTAAAATGACGTCTTGCATATGACTCATAGAAATAGTAGATAGACTAGATCTCATCTAGAGATCTAGATGAGTAGATCTCTGACCTAGTAAGCGAATCCACGAACAGAAATAGTAGAAATTGATAAGAAATAGTAGATAGACTAGCTAGAATCAAACTTTCTTGTATTCTAATTGATTTTATTGTATAAGATATTATTGTCTATTAAATAGACAATAATATCGGCCACTGCGCGTCTTTTCTAAAATGACGTCTTGCATATGACTCTTGCTTACTAGATTCATAGCTGAAAAATTTTTATTTTTTTATCTAATGACTTTAAAAGTCATTTATTAAACGGAGTCATATGCAAGACGTCATTTTAGAAAAGACGCGCAGTGGCCGATATTATTGTCTATTTCTACCGATATTATATTCTTGCATATGACTCATAGAAATAGTAGATAGACTAGCTAGAATCAAACTTTCACTGCTGAATCTATTAAAAGTTTTATTGATTCTAGCTAGTCTATCTACTATTGATTCTAGCTGGTCTAGAATCAATAGTAAGTTTTTAAAATCAATTAGAATACAAGAAAGTTTAATAAAACTCATAGAAATAAAATTTTATAAAACTTTGATTCTGGACATTTTCCTCTAGGCCTCTAGGTGGCCGATATTCAAATAGATTTAATAGATTCAGCAGTGAAAGTTTGATTCTAGATTCAAATAGATTTCTAAAATGACGTCTTGCATATGACTCATAGAAATAGTAGATAGACTAGCTAGAATCAAACTTTCACTGCTGAATCTATTAAAAGTTTTAATAGATTCTAAAATGACGTCTTGCATATGACTCATAGAAAACTTATTATCTCTATCTATTCTATTCTATCTATCTACTCTAAGTATTCTTAGAAACTTATCAAACTTTCACTGCTTAATCTATTAAAAGTTTTGAATCTTTAAGAATTAAAAGTTTTGAATCTATTAAAACTTTTAATAGATTCAGCAGTAAAAGTTTGATTCTAGCTAGTCTATCTACTATTTCTATGAGTCATATGCAAGACGTCATTTTAGAAAAGACGCGCAGTGGCCGATATTATTGTCTATTTCTACCGATATTATATTCTTGCATATGACTCATAGAAATAGTACTACAATATTTTACTACAAAGACTCATAGAAATAGTAGATAGACTAGCTAAAATCAAACTTTCACTGTTTCTAGTGAAGGCTTGCGGCCTTGTGCAAAATATTTTCCTCTAGGCCTCTAGGTGGCCGATATTCAAATAGATTTAATAGATTCAGCAGTGAAAGTTTGATTCTAGCTAGTCTATCTACTATTTCTATGAGTCATATGCAAGTCCTTGTGCAAAATATTTTGATTCTAGCTAGTCTATCTACTATTTTTATGAGTTTTATTTGTCTATTCTAGCTAGTCTATCTACTATTTATGTTATGAATGAAATGAAAGGTCTTGCATACAAGAGTAGATAGATTTATTAAACGGAGTAGAAATAGAAATAGACAATAATATCGGCCACTGCGCGTCTTTTCTAAAATGACGTCTTGCATATGACTCATAGAAATAGTAGATAGACTAGCTAGAATAGACAAATAAAACTCATAGAAATAGTAGATAGACTAGCTAGAATCAAACTATCTACTATTTCGATATACAAGATATTATTGTCTATTAAATAGACAATAATATCGGCCACTGCGCGTCTTTTCTAAAATGACGTCTTGCATATGACTCATAGAAATAGTAGATAGACTAGCTAGAATCAAACTTTCTTGTATTCTAATTGATTTTAAGAACTTACTATTGATTCTAGACCAGCTAGAATCAATAGTAGATAGACTAGCTAGAATCAATAAAACTTTTAATAGATTCAGCAGTGAAAGTTTGATTCTATTTCTATGAGTCATACGCATATTCTCATATGCAAGTCCTTGTACAAAATATTTTGATTCTAGCTAGTCTATCTACTATTTCTATGAGTCATATGCAAGACGTCATTTTAGAAAAGACTTTTTCACTATTCAATAAATAGATTCAAATCTATTTGAATCTAGAATCAAACTTTCTGTTTGATTCTAATAGAATCAATAGAATAGCACTAGTTCGTATGTGACGTCTTGCATATGGTTCTAGAATTCTAATCTATTGATTCTAGACCAGCTAGAATCAATAGTAGATAGACTAGCTAGAATCAATAAAACTTTTAATAGATTCAGCAGTGAAAGTTTGATTCTATTTCTATGAGTCATACGCATATTCTCATATGCAAGTCCATAACTCTGACCTAGTCAGCAAATCCACGAACACCGCCCCGTTTAATAAAACTTCAATAAAACTTTAATAGATTCAGCAGTGAAAGTTTGATTCTAGCTAGTCTATCTACTATTTCTATGAGTCATATGCAAGACAATAATATCGTAGAAATAGACAATAATATCGGCCACTGCGCGTCTTTTCTAAATGACGTCTTGCATATGACTCATAGAAATAGTAGATAGACTAGATCTCATCTAGAGATCTAGATGAGTAGATCTCTGACCTAGTAAGCAAATCCACGAACAGAAATAGTAGAAATTGATAAGAAATAGTAGATAGACTAGCTAGAATCAAACTTTCTTGTATTCTAATTGATTTTATGGTATAAGATATTATTGTCTATTAAATAGACAATAATATCGGCCACTGCGCGTCTTTTCTAAAATGACGTCTTGCATATGACTCTTGCTTACTAGATTCATAGCTGAAAAATTTTTATTTTTTTTCTAATGACTTTAAAAGTCATTTATTAAAAGGAGTCATATGCAAGACGTCATTTTAGAAAAGACGCGCAGTGGCCGATATTATTGTCTATTTCTACCGATATTATATTCTTGCATATGACTCATAGAAATAGTAGATAGACTAGCTAGAATCAAACTTTCACTGCTGAATCTATTAAAAGTTTTATTGATTCTAGCTAGTCTATCTACTATTGATTCTAGCTGGTCTAGAATCAATAGTAAGTTTTTAAAATCAATTAGAATACAAGAAAGTTTAATAAAACTCATAGAAATAAAATTTTATAAAACTTTGATTCTGGACATTTTCCTCTAGGCCTCTAGGTGGCCAATATTCAAATAGATTTAATAGATTCAGCAGTGAAAGTTTGATTCTAGATTCAAATAGATTTCTAAAATGACGTCTTGCATATGACTCATAGAAATAGTAGATAGACTAGCTAGAATCAAACTTTCACTGCTGAATCTATTAAAAGTTTTAATAGATTCTAAAATGACGTCTTGCATATGACTCATAGAAAACTTATTATCTCTATCTATTCTATTCTATCTATCTACTCTAAGTATTCTTAGAAACTTATCAAACTTTCACTGCTGAATCTATTAAAAGTTTTGAATCTTTAAGAATTAAAAGTTTTGAATCTATTAAAACTTTAATAGATTCAGCAGTGAAAGTTTGATTCTAGCTAGTCTATCTACTATTTCTATGAGTCATATGCAAGACGTCATTTTAGAAAAGACGCGCAGTGGCCAATATTATTGTCTATTTCTACCGATATTATATTCTTGCATATGACTCATAGAAATAGTACTACAATATTTTACTACAAAGACTCATAGAAATAGTAGATAGACTAGCTAGAATCAAACTTTCACTGTTTCTAGTGAAGGCTTGCAGCCTTGTGCAAAATATTTTCCTCTAGGCCTCTAGGTGGCCGATATTCAAATAGATTTAATAGATTCAGCAGTGAAAGTTTGATTCTAGCTAGTCTATCTACTATTTTTATGAGTCATATGCAAGTCCTTGTGCAAAATATTTTGATTCTAGCTAGTCTATCTACTATTTCTATGAGTTTTATTTGTCTATTCTAGCTAGTCTATCTACTATTTATGTTATGAATGAAATGAAAGGTCTTGCATACAAGAGTAGATAGATTTATTAAACGGAGTAGAAATAGAAATAGACAATAATATCGGCCACTGCGCGTCTTTTCTAAAATGACGTCTTGCTTATGACTCATAGAAATAGTAGATAGACTAGCTAGAATAGACAAATAAAACTCATAGAAATAGTAGATAGACTAGCTAGAATCAAACTATCTACTATTCCGATATACAAGATATTATTGTCTATTAAATAGACAATAATATCGGCCACTGCGCGTCTTTTCTAAAATGACGTCTTGCATATGACTCATAGAAATAGTAGATAGACTAGCTAGAATCAAACTTTCTTGTATTCTAATTGATTTTAAAAACTTACTATTGATTCTAGACCAGCTAAAATCAATAGTAGATAGACTAGCTAGAATCAATAAAACTTTAATAGATTCAGCAGTGAAAGTTGATTCTATTTCTATGAGTCATACGCATATTCTCATATGCAAGTCCTTGTGCAAAATATTTTGATTCTAGCTAGTCTATCTACTATTTCTATGAGTCATATGCAAGACGTCATTTTAGAAAAGACTTTTTCACTATTCAATAAATAGATTCAAATCTATTTGAATCTAGAATCAAACTTTCTGTTTGATTCTAATAGAATCAATAGAATAGCACTAGTTCGTATGTGACGTCTTGCATATGGTTCTAGAATTCTAATCTATTGATTCTAGACCAGCTAGAATCAATAGTAGATAGACTAGCTAGAATCAATAAAACTTTTAATGGATTCAGCAGTGAAAGTTTGATTCTATTTCTATGAGTCATACGCATATTCTCATATGCACGTCCAAAACTCTGACCTAGGAAGCAAATCCACGAACACCGCCCCGTTTAATAAAACTTCAATGAAACTTTTAATAGATTCAGCAGTGAAAGTTTGATTCTAGCTAGTCTATCTACTATTTCTATGAGTCATATGCAAGACAATAATATCGTAGAAATAGACAATAATATCGGCCACTGCGCGTCTTTTCTAAAATGACGTCTTGCATATGACTCATAGAAATAGCAGATAGACTAGATCTCATCTAGAGATCTAGATGAGTAGATCTCTGACCTAGTAAGCAAATCCACGAACAGAAATAGTAGAAATTGATAAGAAATAGTAGATAGACTAGCTAGAATCAAACTTTCTTGTATTCTAATTGATTTTATTGTATAAGATATTATTGTCTATTAAATAGACAATAATATCGGCCACTGCGCGTCTTTTCTAAAATGACGTCTTGCATATGACTCTTGCTTACTAGATTCATAGCTGAAAAATTTTTATTTTTTTTTCTAATGACTTTAAAAGTCATTTATTAAACGGAGTCATATGCAAGACGTCATTTAGAAAAGACGCGCAGTGGCCGATATTATTGTCTATTTCTACCGATATTATATTCTTGCATATGACTCATAGAAATAGTACTACAATATTTTACTACAAAGACTCATAGAAATAGTAGATAGACTAGCTAGAATCAAACTTTCACTGTTTCTAGTGAAGGCTTGCGGCCTTGTGCAAAATATTTTCCTCTAGGCCTCTAGGTGGCCGATATTCTAATAGATTTAATAGATTCAGCAGTGAAAGTTTGATTCTAGCTAGTCTATATACTATTTCTATGAGTCATATGCAAGTCCTTGTGCAAAATATTTTGATTCTAGCTAGTCTATCTACTATTTCTATGAGTTTTATTTGTCTATTCTAGCTAGTCTATCTACTATTTATGTTATGAATGAAATGAAAGGTCTTGCATACAAGAGTAGATAGATTTATTAAACGGAGTAGAAATAGAAATAGACAATAATATCGGCCACTGCGCGTCTTTTCTAAAATGACGTCTTGCATATGACTCATAGAAATAGTAGATAGACTAGCTAGAATAGACAAATAAAACTCATAGAAATAGTAGATAGACTAGCTAGAATCAAACTATCTACTATTCCGATATACAAGATATTATTGTCTATTAAATAGACAATAATATCGGCCACTGCGCGTCTTTTCTAAAATGACGTCTTGCATATGACTCATAGAAATAGTAGATAGACTAGCTAGAATCAAACTTTCTTGTATTCTAATTGATTTTAAAAACTTACTATTGATTCTAGACCAGCTAGAATCAATAGTAGATAGACTAGCTAGAATCAATAAAACTTTTAATAGATTCAGCGGTGAAAGTTTGATTCTATTTCTATGAGTCATACGCATATTCTCATATGCAAGTCCTTGTGCAAAATATTTTGATTCTAGCTAGTCTATCTACTATTTCTATGAGTCATATGCAAGACGTAATTTTAGAAAAGACTTTTTCACTATTCAATAAATAGATTCAAATCTATTTGAATCTAGAATCAAACTTTCTGTTTGATTCTAATAGAATCAATAGAATAGCACTAGTTCGTATGTGATGTCTTGCATATGGTTCTAGAATTCTAATCTATTGATTCTAGACCAGCTAACATCAATAGTAGATAGACTAGCTAGAATCAATAAAACTTTTAATAGATTCAGCAGTGAAAGTTTGATTCTATTTCTATGAGTCATACGCATATTCTCATATGCAAGTCCATAACTCTGACCTAGTAAGCAAATCCACGAACACCGCCCCGTTTAATAAAACTTCAATAAAACTTTTAATAGATTCAGCAGTGAAAGTTTGATTCTAGCTAGTCTATCTACTATTTCTCTGAGTCATATGCAAGACAATAATATCGTAGAAATAGACAATAATATCGGCCACTGCGCGTCTTTTCTAAAATAACGTCTTGCATATGACTCATAGAAATAGTAGATAGACTAGATCTCATATAGAGATCTAGATGAGTAGATCTCTGACCTAGTAAGCAAATCCACGAACAGAAATAGTAGAAATTGATAAGAAATAGTAGATAGACTAGCTAGAATCAAACTTTCTTGTATTCTAATTGATTTTATTGTATAAGATATTATTGTCTATTAAATAGACAATAATATCGGCCACTACGCGTCTTTTCTAAAATGACGTCTTGCATATGACTCTTGCTTACTAGATTCATAGCTGAAAAAATTTTATTTTTTTTTCTAATGACTTTAAAAGTCATTTATTAAACGGAGTCATATGCAAGACGTCATTTTAGAAAAGACGCGCAGTGGCCGATATTATTGTCTATTTCTACCGATATTATATTCTTGCATATGACTCATAGAAATACTAGATAGACTAGCTAGAATCAAACTTTCACTGCTGAATCTATTAAAAGTTTTATTGATTCTAGCTAGTCTATCTACTATTGATTCTAGCTGGTCTTGAATCAATAGTAAGTTTTTAAAATCAATTAGAATACAAGAAAGTTTAATAAAACTCATAGAAATAAAATTTTATAAAACTTTGATTCTGGACATTTTCCTCTAGGCCTCTAGGTGGCCGATATTCAAATAGATTTAATAGATTCAGCAGTGAAAGTTTGATTCTAGATTCAAATAGATTTCTAAAATGACGTCTTGCATATGACTCATAGAAATAGTAGATAGACTAGCTAGAATCAAACTTTCACTGCTGAATCTATTAAAAGTTTTAATAGATTCTAAAATGACGTCTTGCATATGACTAATAGAAAACTTATTATCTCTATCTATTCTATTCTATCTATCTACTCTAAGTATTCTTAGAAACTTATCAAACTTTCACTGCTGAATCTATTAAAAGTTTTGAATCTTTAAGAATTAAAAGTTTTGAATCTATTAAAACTTTTAATAGATTCAGCAGTGAAAGTTTGATTCTAGCTAGTCTATCAACTATTTCTATGAGTCATATGCAAGACGTCATTTTAGAAAAGACGCGCAGTGGCCGATATTATTGTCTATTTCTACCGATATTATATTCTTGCATATGACTCATAGAAATAGTACTACAATATTTTACTACAAAGACTCATAGAAATAGTAGATAGACTAGCTAGAATCAAACTTTCACTGTTTCTAGTGAAGGCTTGCGGCCTTGTGCAAAATATTTTCCTCTAGGCCTCTAGGTGGCCGATATTCAAATAGATTTAATAGATTCAGCAGTGAAAGTTTGATTCTAGCTAGTCTATCTACTATTTCTATGAGTCATATGCAAGTCCTTGTGCAAAGTATTTTGATTCTAGCTAGTCTATCTACTATTTCTATGAGTTTTATTTGTCTATTCTAGCTAGTCTATCTACTATTTATGTTATGAATGAAATGAAAGGTCTTGCATACAAGAGTAGATAGATTTATTAAACGGAGTAGAAATAGAAATAGACAATAATATCGGCCACTGCGCGTCTCTTCTAAAATGACGTCTTGCATATGACTCATAGAAATAGTAGATAGACTAGCTAGAATAGACAAATAAAACTCATAGAAATAGTAGATAGACTAGCTAGAATCAAACTATCTACTATTCCGATATACAAGATATTATTGTCTATTAAATAGACAATAATATCGGCCACTGCGCGTCTTTTCTAAAATGACGTCTTGCATATGACTCATAGAAATAGTAGATAGACTAGCTAGAATCAAACTTTCTTGTATTCTAATTGATTTTAAAAACTTACTATTGATTCTAGACCAGCTAGAATCAATAGTAGATAGACTAGCTAGAATCAATAAAACTTTTAATAGATTCAGCAGTGAAAGTTTGATTCTATTTCTATGAGTCATACGCATATTCTCATATGCAAGTCCTTGTACAAAATATTTTGATTCTAGCTAGTCTATCTACTATTTCTATGAGTCATATGCAAGACGTCATATTAGAAAAGACTATTTCACTATTCAATAAATAGATTCAAATCTATTTGAATCTAGAATCAAACTTTCTGTTTGATTCTAATAGAATCAATAGAATAGCACTAGTTCGTATGTGACGTCTTGCATATGGTTCTAGAATTCTAATCTATTGATTCTAGACCAGCTAGAATCAATAGTAGATAGACTAGCTAGAATCAATAAAACATTTAATAGATTCAGCAGTGAAAGTTTGATTCTATTTCTATGAGTCATACGCATATTCTCATATGCAAGTCCATAACTCTGACCTAGTAAGCAAATCCACGAACACCGCCCCGTTTAATAAAACTTCAATAAAAATTTTAATAGATTCAGCAGTGAAAGTTTGATTCTAGCTAGTCTATCTACTATTTCTATGAGTCATATGCAAGACAATAATATCGTAGGAGAAATAGACAATAATATCGGCCACTGCGCGTCTTTTCTAAAATGACGTCTTGCATATGACTCATAGAAATAGTAGATAGACTAGATCTCATCTAGAGATCTAGATGAGTAGATCTCTGACCTAGTAAGCAAATCCACGAACAGAAATAGTAGAAATTGATAAGAAATAGTAGATAGACTAGCTAGAATCAAACTTTCTTGTATTCTAATTGATTTTATTGTATAAGATATTATTGTCTATTAAATAGACAATAATATCGGCCACTGCGCGTCTTTTCTAAAATGACGTCTTGCATATGACTCTTGCTTACTAGATTCATAGCTGAAAAAATTTTATTTTTTTTCTAATGACTTTAAAAGTCATTTATTAAACGGAGTCATATGCAAGACGTCATTTTAGAAAAAACGCGCAGTGGCCGATATTATTGTCTATTTCTACCGATATTATATTCTTGCATATGACTCATAGAAATAGTAGATAGACTAGCTAGAATCAAACTTTCACTGCTGAATCTATTAAAAGTTTTATTGATTCTAGCTAGTCTATCTACTATTGATTCTAGCTGGTCTAGAATCAATAGTGAGTTTTTAAAATCAATTAGAATACAAGAAAGTTTAATAAAACTCATAGAAATAAAATTTTATAAAACTTTGATTCTGGACATTTTCCTCTAGGCCTCTAGGTGGCCGATATTCAAATAGATTTAATAGATTCAGCAGTGAAAGTTTGATTCTAGATTCAAATAGATTTCTAAAATGACGTCTTGCATATGACTCATAGAAATAGTAGATAGACTAGCTAGAATCAAACTTTCACTGCTGAATCTATTAAAAGTTTTAATAGATTCTAAAATGACGTCTTGCATATGACTCATAGAAAACTTATTATCTCTATCTATTCTATTCTATCTATCTACTCTAAGTATTCTTAGAAACTTATCAAACTTTCACTGCTGAATCTATTAAAAGTTTTGAATCTTTAAGAATTAAAAGTTTTGAATCTATTAAAACTTTTAATAGATTCACTAGTGAAAGTTTGATTCTAGCTAGTCTATCTACTATTTCTATGAGTCATATGCAAGACGTCATTTTAGAAAAGACGCGCAGTGGCCGATATTATTGTCTATTTCTACCGATATTATATTTTTGCATATGACTCATAGAAATAGTACTACAATATTTTACTACAAAGACTCATAGAAATAGTAGATAGACTAGCTAGAATCAAACTTTCACTGTTTCTAGTGAAGGCTTGCGGCCTTGTGCAAAATATTTTCCTCTAGGCCTCTAGGTGGCCGATATTCAAATAGATTTAATAGATTCAGCAGTGAAAGTTTGATTCTAGCTAGTCTATCTACTATTTCTATGAGTCATATGCAAGTCCTTGTGCAAAATATTTTGATTCTAGCTAGTCTATCTACTATTTCTATGAGTTTTATTTGTCTATTCTAGCTAGTCTATCTACTATTTATGTTATGAATGAAATGAAAGGTCTTGCATACAAGAGTAGATAGATTTATTAAACGGAGTAGAAATAGAAATAGACAATAATATCGGCCACTGCGCGTCTTTTCTAAAATGACGTCTTGCATATGACTCATAGAAATAGTAGATAGACTAGCTAGAATAGACAAATAAAACTCATAGAAATAGTAGATAGACTAGCTAGAATCAAACTATCTACTATTCCGATATACAAGATATTATTGTCTATTAAATAGACAATAATATCGGCCACTGCGCGTCTTTTCTAAAATGACGTCTTGCATATGACTCATAGAAATAGTAGATAGACTAGCTAGAATCAAACTTTCTTGTATTCTAATTGATTTTAGAAACTTACTATTGATTCTAGACCAGCTAGAATCAATAGTAGATAGACTAGCTAGAATCAATAAAACTTTTAATAGATTCAGCAGTGAAAGTTTGATTCTATTTCTATGAGTCATACGCATATTCTCATATGCAAGTCCTTGTGCAAAATATTTTGATTCTAGCTAGTCTATCTACTATTTCTATGAGTCATATGCAAGACGTCATTTTAGAAAAGACTTTTTCACTATTCAATAAATAGATTCAAATCTATTTGAATCTAGAATCAAACTTTCTGTTTGATTCTAATAGAATCAATAGAATATCACAAGTTCGTATGTGACGTCTTGCATATGGTTCTAGAATTCTAATCTATTGATTCTAGACCAGCTAGAATCAATAGTAGATAGACTAGCTAGAATCAATAAAACTTTTAATAGATTCAGCAGTGAAAGTTTGATTCTATAACTATGAGTCATACGCATATTCTCATATGCAAGTCCATAACTCTGACCTAGTAAGCAAATCCACGAACACCGCCCCGCTTAATAAAACTTCAATAAAACTTTTAATAGATTCAGCAGTGAAAGTTTGATTCTAGCTAGTCTATCTACTATTTCTATGAGTCATATGCAAGACAATTATATCGTAGAAATAGACAATAATATCGGCCACTGCGCGTCTTTTCTAAAATGACGTCTTGCATATGACTCATAGAAATAGTAGATAGACTAGATCTCATCTAGAGATCTAGATGAGTAGATCTCTGACCTAGTAAGCAAATCCACGAACAGAAATAGTAGAAATTGATAAGAAATAGTAGATAGACTAGCTAGAATCAAACTTTCTTGTATTCTAATTGATTTTATTGTATAAGATATTATTGTCTATTAAATAGACAATAATATCGGCCACTGCGCGTCTTTTCTAAAATGACGTCTTGCATATGACTCTTGCTTACTAGATTCATAGCTGAAAAAATTTTATTTTTTTTTCTAATGACTTTAAAAGTCATTTATTAAACGGAGTCATATGCAAGACGTCATTTTAGAAAAGACGCGCAGTGGCCGATATTATTGTCTATTTCTACCGATATTATATTCTTGCATATGACTCATAGAAATAGTAGATAGACTAGCTAGAATCAAACTTTCACTGCTGAATCTATTAAAAGTTTTATTGATTCTAGCTAGTCTATCTACTATTGATTCTAGCTGGTCTAGAATCAATAGTAAGTTTTTAAAATCAATTAGAATACAAGAAAGTTTAATAAAACTCATAGAAATAAAATTTTATAAAACTTTGATTCTGGACATTTTCCTCTAGGCCTCTAGGTGGCCGATATTCAAATAGATTTAATAGATTCAGCTGTGAAAGTTTGATTCTAGATTCAAATAGATTTCTAAAATGACGTCTTGCATATGACTCATAGAAATAGTAGATAGACTAGCTAGAATCAAACTTTCACTGCTGAATCTATTAAAAGTTTTAATAGATTCTAAAATGACGTCTTGCATATGACTCATAGAAAACTTATTATCTCTATCTATTCTATTCTATCTATCTACTCTAAGTATTCTTAGAAACTTATCAAACTTTCACTGCTGAATCTATTAAAAGTTTTGAATCTTTAAGAATTAAAAGTTTTGAATCT
>NW_027063030.1:27824-80556 GCF_032884065.1 Artemia franciscana
TCTAAAATGACGTCTTGCATATGACTCATAGAAATAGTAGATAGACTAGCTAGAATCAAACTTTCTTGTATTCTAATTGATTTTAAAAACTTACTATTGATTCTAGACCAGCTAAAATCAATAGTAGATAGACTAGCTAGAATCAATAAAACTTTTAATAGATTCAGCAGTGAAAGTTTGATTCTATTTCTATGAGTCATACGCATATTCTCATATGCAAGTCCTTGTGCAAAATATTTTGATTCTAGCTAGTCTATCTACTATTTCTATGAGTCATATGCAAGACGTCATTTTAGAAAAGACTTTTTCACTATTCAATAAATAGATTCAAATCTATTTGAATCTAGAATCAAACTTTCTGTTTGATTCTAATAGAATCAATAGAATAGCACTAGTTCGTATGTGACGTCTTGCATATGGTTCTAGAATTCTAATCTATTGATTCTAGACCAGCCAGAATCAATAGTAGATAGACTAGCTAGAATCAATAAAACTTTTAATGGATTCAGCAGTGAAAGTTTGATTCTATTTCTATGAGTCATACGCATATTCTCATATGCAAGTCCAAAACTCTGACCTAGGAAGCAAATCCACGAACACCGCCCCGTTTAATAAAACTTCAATGAAACTTTTAATAGATTCAGCAGTGAAAGTTTGATTCTAGCTAGTCTATCTACTATTTCTATGAGTCATATGCAAGACAATAATATCGTAGAAATAGACAATAATATCGGCCACTGCGCGTCTTTTCTAAAATGACGTCTTGCATATGACTCATAGAAATAGTAGATAGACTAGATCTCATCTAGAGATCTAGATGAGTAGATCTCTGACCTAGTAAGCAAATCCACGAACAGAAATAGTAGAAATTGATAAGAAATAGTAGATAGACTAGCTAGAATCAAACTTTCTTGTATTCTAATTGATTTTATTGTATAAGATATTATTGTCTATTAAATAGACAATAATATCGGCCACTGCGCGTCTTTTCTAAAATGACGTCTTGCATATGACTCTTGCTTACTAGATTCATAGCTGAAAAAATTTTATTTTTTTTTCTAATGACTTTAAAAGTCATTTATTAAACGGAGTCATATGCAAGACGTCATTTTAGAAAAGACGCGCAGTGGCCGATATTATTGTCTATTTCTACCGATATTATATTCTTGCATATGACTCATAGAAATAGTACTACAATATTTTACTACAAAGACTCATAGAAATAGTAGATAGACTAGCTAGAATCAAACTTTCACTGTTTCTAGTGAAGGCTTGCGGCCTTGTGCAAAATATTTTCCTCTAGGCCTCTAGGTGGCCGATATTCAAATAGATTTAATAGATTCAGCAGTGAAAGTTTGATTCTAGCTAGTCTATATACTATTTTCTATGAGTCATATGCAAGTCCTTGTGCAAAATATTTTGATTCTAGCTAGTCTATCTACTATTTCTATGAGTTTTATTTGTCTATTCTAGCTAGTCTATCTACTATTTATGTTATGAATGAAATGAAAGGTCTTGCATACAAGAGTAGATAGATTTATTAAACGGAGTAGAAATAGAAATAGACAATAATATCGGCCACTGCGCGTCTTTTCTAAAATGACGTCTTGCATATGACTCATAGAAATAGTAGATAGACTAGCTAGAATAGACAAATAAAACTCATAGAAATAGTAGATAGACTAGCTAGAATCAAACTATCTACTATTCCGATATACAAGATATTATTGTCTATTAAATAGACAATAATATCGGCCACTGCGCGTCTTTTCTAAAATGACGTCTTGCATATGACTCATAGAAATAGTAGATAGACTAGCTAGAATCAAACTTTCTTGTATTCTAATTGATTTTAAAAACTTACTATTGATTCTAGACCAGCTAGAATCAATAGTAGATAGACTAGCTAGAATCAATAAAACTTTTAATAGATTCAGCGGTGAAAGTTTGATTCTATTTCTATGAGTCATACGCATATTCTCATATGCAAGTCCTTGTGCAAAATATTTTGATTCTAGCTAGTCTATCTACTATTTCTATGAGTCATATGCAAGACGTAATTTTAGAAAAGACTTTTTCACTATTCAATAAATAGATTCAAATCTATTTGAATCTAGAATCAAACTTTCTGTTTGATTCTAATAGAATCAATAGAATAGCACTAGTTCGTATGTGATGTCTTGCATATGGTTCTAGAATTCTAATCTATTGATTCTAGACCAGCTAGAATCAATAGTAGATAGACTAGCTAGAATCAATAAAACTTTTAATAGATTCAGCAGTGAAAGTTTGATTCTATTTCTATGAGTCATACGCATATTCTCATATGCAAGTCCATAACTCTGACCTAGTAAGCAAATCCACGAACACCGCCCCGTTTAATAAAACTTCAATAAAACTTTTAATAGATTCAGCAGTGAAAGTTTGATTCTAGCTAGTCTATCTACTATTTCTCTGAGTCATATGCAAGACAATAATATCGTAGAAATAGACAATAATATCGGCCACTGCGCGTCTTTTCTAAAATAACGTCTTGCATATGACTCATAGAAATAGTAGATAGACTAGATCTCATATAGAGATCTAGATGAGTAGATCTCTGACCTAGTAAGCAAATCCACGAACAGAAATAGTAGAAATTGATAAGAAATAGTAGATAGACTAGCTAGAATCAAACTTTCTTGTATTCTAATTGATTTTATTGTATAAGATATTATTGTCTATTAAATAGACAATAATATCGGCCACTACGCGTCTTTTCTAAAATGACGTCTTGCATATGACTCTTGCTTACTAGATTCATAGCTGAAAAAATTTTATTTTTTTTTCTAATGACTTTAAAAGTCATTTATTAAACGGAGTCATATGCAAGACGTCATTTTAGAAAAGACGCGCAGTGGCCGATATTATTGTCTATTTCTACCGATATTATATTCTTGCATATGACTCATAGAAATACTAGATAGACTAGCTAGAATCAAACTTTCACTGCTGAATCTATTAAAAGTTTTATTGATTCTAGCTAGTCTATCTACTATTGATTCCAGCTGGTCTAGAATCAATAGTAAGTTTTTAAAATCAATTAGAATACAAGAAAGTTTAATAAAACTCATAGAAATAAAATTTTATAAAACTTTGATTCTGGACATTTTCCTCTAGGCCTCTAGGTGGCCGATATTCAAATAGATTTAATAGATTCAGCAGTGAAAGTTTGATTCTAGATTCAAATAGATTTCTAAAATGACGTCTTGCATATGACTCATAGAAATAGTAGATAGACTAGCTAGAATCAAACTTTCACTGCTGAATCTATTAAAAGTTTTAATAGATTCTAAAATGACGTCTTGCATATGACTAATAGAAAACTTATTATCTCTATCTATTCTATTCTATCTATCTACTCTAAGTATTCTTAGAAACTTATCAAACTTTCACTGCTGAATCTATTAAAAGTTTTGAATCTTTAAGAATTAAAAGTTTTGAATCTATTAAAACTTTTAATAGATTCAGCAGTGAAAGTTTGATTCTAGCTAGTCTATCAACTATTTCTATGAGTCATATGCAAGACGTCATTTTAGAAAAGACGCGCAGTGGCCGATATTATTGTCTATTTCTACCGATATTATATTCTTGCATATGACTCATAGAAATAGTACTACAATATTTTACTACAAAGACTCATAGAAATAGTAGATAGACTAGCTAGAATCAAACTTTCACTGTTTCTAGTGAAGGCTTGCGGCCTTGTGCAAAATATTTTCCTCTAGGCCTCTAGGTGGCCGATATTCAAATAGATTTAATAGATTCAGCAGTGAAAGTTTGATTCTAGCTAGTCTATCTACTATTTCTATGAGTCATATGCAAGTCCTTGTGCAAAGTATTTTGATTCTAGCTAGTCTATCTACTATTTCTATGAGTTTTATTTGTCTATTCTAGCTAGTCTATCTACTATTTATGTTATGAATGAAATGAAAGGTCTTGCATACAAGAGTAGATAGATTTATTAAACGGAGTAGAAATAGAAATAGACAATAATATCGGCCACTGCGCGTCTCTTCTAAAATGACGTCTTGCATATGACTCATAGAAATAGTAGATAGACTAGCTAGAATAGACAAATAAAACTCATAGAAATAGTAGATAGACTAGCTAGAATCAAACTATCTACTATTCCGATATACAAGATATTATTGTCTATTAAATAGACAATAATATCGGCCACTGCGCGTCTTTTCTAAAATGACGTCTTGCATATGACTCATAGAAATAGTAGATAGACTAGCTAGAATCAAACTTTCTTGTATTCTAATTGATTTTAAAAACTTACTATTGATTCTAGACCAGCTAGAATCAATAGTAGATAGACTAGCTAGAATCAATAAAACTTTTAATAGATTCAGCAGTGAAAGTTTGATTCTATTTCTATGAGTCATACGCATATTCTCATATGCAAGTCCTTGTACAAAATATTTTGATTCTAGCTAGTCTATCTACTATTTCTATGAGTCATATGCAAGACGTCATATTAGAAAAGACTATTTCACTATTCAATAAATAGATTCAAATCTATTTGAATCTAGAATCAAACTTTCTGTTTGATTCTAATAGAATCAATAGAATAGCACTAGTTCGTATGTGACGTCTTGCATATGGTTCTAGAATTCTAATCTATTGATTCTAGACCAGCTAGAATCAATAGTAGATAGACTAGCTAGAATCAATAAAACATTTAATAGATTCAGCAGTGAAAGTTTGATTCTATTTCTATGAGTCATACGCATATTCTCATATGCAAGTCCATAACTCTGACCTAGTAAGCAAATCCACGAACACCGCCCCGTTTAATAAAACTTCAATAAAAATTTTAATAGATTCAGCAGTGAAAGTTTGATTCTAGCTAGTCTATCTACTATTTCTATGAGTCATATGCAAGACAATAATATCGTAGAAATAGACAATAATATCGGCCACTGCGCGTCTTTTCTAAAATGACGTCTTGCATATGACTCATAGAAATAGTAGATAGACTAGATCTCATCTAGAGATCTAGATGAGTAGATCTCTGACCTAGTAAGCAAATCCACGAACAGAAATAGTAGAAATTGATAAGAAATAGTAGATAGACTAGCTAGAATCAAACTTTCTTGTATTCTAATTGATTTTATTGTATAAGATATTATTGTCTATTAAATAGACAATAATATCGGCCACTGCGCGTCTTTTCTAAAATGACGTCTTGCATATGACTCTTGCTTACTAGATTCATAGCTGAAAAAATTTTATTTTTTTTCTAATGACTTTAAAAGTCATTTATTAAACGGAGTCATATGCAAGACGTCATTTTAGAAAAAACGCGCAGTGGCCGATATTATTGTCTATTTCTACCGATATTATATTCTTGCATATGACTCATAGAAATAGTAGATAGACTAGCTAGAATCAAACTTTCACTGCTGAATCTATTAAAAGTTTTATTGATTCTAGCTAGTCTATCTACTATTGATTCTAGCTGGTCTAGAATCAATAGTGAGTTTTTAAAATCAATTAGAATACAAGAAAGTTTAATAAAACTCATAGAAATAAAATTTTATAAAACTTTGATTCTGGACATTTTCCTCTAGGCCTCTAGGTGGCCGATATTCAAATAGATTTAATAGATTCAGCAGTGAAAGTTTGATTCTAGATTCAAATAGATTTCTAAAATGACGTCTTGCATATGACTCATAGAAATAGTAGATAGACTAGCTAGAATCAAACTTTCACTGCTGAATCTATTAAAAGTTTTAATAGATTCTAAAATGACGTCTTGCATATGACTCATAGAAAACTTATTATCTCTATCTATTCTATTCTATCTATCTACTCTAAGTATTCTTAGAAACTTATCAAACTTTCACTGCTGAATCTATTAAAAGTTTTGAATCTTTAAGAATTAAAAGTTTTGAATCTATTAAAACTTTTAATAGATTCACTAGTGAAAGTTTGATTCTAGCTAGTCTATCTACTATTTCTATGAGTCATATGCAAGACGTCATTTTAGAAAAGACGCGCAGTGGCCGATATTATTGTCTATTTCTACCGATATTATATTTTTGCATATGACTCATAGAAATAGTACTACAATATTTTACTACAAAGACTCATAGAAATAGTAGATAGACTAGCTAGAATCAAACTTTCACTGTTTCTAGTGAAGGCTTGCGGCCTTGTGCAAAATATTTTCCTCTAGGCCTCTAGGTGGCCGATATTCAAATAGATTTAATAGATTCAGCAGTGAAAGTTTGATTCTAGCTAGTCTATCTACTATTTCTATGAGTCATATGCAAGTCCTTGTGCAAAATATTTTGATTCTAGCTAGTCTATCTACTATTTCTATGAGTTTTATTTGTCTATTCTAGCTAGTCTATCTACTATTTATGTTATGAATGAAATGAAAGGTCTTGCATACAAGAGTAGATAGATTTATTAAACGGAGTAGAAATAGAAATAGACAATAATATCGGCCACTGCGCGTCTTTTCTAAAATGACGTCTTGCATATGACTCATAGAAATAGTAGATAGACTAGCTAGAATAGACAAATAAAACTCATAGAAATAGTAGATAGACTAGCTAGAATCAAACTATCTACTATTCCGATATACAAGATATTATTGTCTATTAAATAGACAATAATATCGGCCACTGCGCGTCTTTTCTAAAATGACGTCTTGCATATGACTCATAGAAATAGTAGATAGACTAGCTAGAATCAAACTTTCTTGTATTCTAATTGATTTTAGAAACTTACTATTGATTCTAGACCAGCTAGAATCAATAGTAGATAGACTAGCTAGAATCAATAAAACTTTTAATAGATTCAGCAGTGAAAGTTTGATTCTATTTCTATGAGTCATACGCATATTCTCATATGCAAGTCCTTGTGCAAAATATTTTGATTCTAGCTAGTCTATCTACTATTTCTATGAGTCATATGCAAGACGTCATTTTAGAAAAGACTTTTTCACTATTCAATAAATAGATTCAAATCTATTTGAATCTAGAATCAAACTTTCTGTTTGATTCTAATAGAATCAATAGAATATCACAAGTTCGTATGTGACGTCTTGCATATGGTTCTAGAATTCTAATCTATTGATTCTAGACCAGCTAGAATCAATAGTAGATAGACTAGCTAGAATCAATAAAACTTTTAATAGATTCAGCAGTGAAAGTTTGATTCTATAACTATGAGTCATACGCATATTCTCATATGCAAGTCCATAACTCTGACCTAGTAAGCAAATCCACGAACACCGCCCCGCTTAATAAAACTTCAATAAAACTTTTAATAGATTCAGCAGTGAAAGTTTGATTCTAGCTAGTCTATCTACTATTTCTATGAGTCATATGCAAGACAATTATATCGTAGAAATAGACAATAATATCGGCCACTGCGCGTCTTTTCTAAAATGACGTCTTGCATATGACTCATAGAAATAGTAGATAGACTAGATCTCATCTAGAGATCTAGATGAGTAGATCTCTGACCTAGTAAGCAAATCCACGAACAGAAATAGTAGAAATTGATAAGAAATAGTAGATAGACTAGCTAGAATCAAACTTTCTTGTATTCTAATTGATTTTATTGTATAAGATATTATTGTCTATTAAATAGACAATAATATCGGCCACTGCGCGTCTTTTCTAAAATGACGTCTTGCATATGACTCTTGCTTACTAGATTCATAGCTGAAAAAATTTTATTTTTTTTTCTAATGACTTTAAAAGTCATTTATTAAACGGAGTCATATGCAAGACGTCATTTTAGAAAAGACGCGCAGTGGCCGATATTATTGTCTATTTCTACCGATATTATATTCTTGCATATGACTCATAGAAATAGTAGATAGACTAGCTAGAATCAAACTTTCACTGCTGAATCTATTAAAAGTTTTATTGATTCTAGCTAGTCTATCTACTATTGATTCTAGCTGGTCTAGAATCAATAGTAAGTTTTTAAAATCAATTAGAATACAAGAAAGTTTAATAAAACTCATAGAAATAAAATTTTATAAAACTTTGATTCTGGACATTTTCCTCTAGGCCTCTAGGTGGCCGATATTCAAATAGATTTAATAGATTCAGCTGTGAAAGTTTGATTCTAGATTCAAATAGATTTCTAAAATGACGTCTTGCATATGACTCATAGAAATAGTAGATAGACTAGCTAGAATCAAACTTTCACTGCTGAATCTATTAAAAGTTTTAATAGATTCTAAAATGACGTCTTGCATATGACTCATAGAAAACTTATTATCTCTATCTATTCTATTCTATCTATCTACTCTAAGTATTCTTAGAAACTTATCAAACTTTCACTGCTGAATCTATTAAAAGTTTTGAATCTTTAAGAATTAAAAGTTTTGAATCTATTAAAACTTTTAATAGATTCAGCAGTGAAAGTTTGATTCTAGCTAGTCTATCTACTATTTCTATGAGTCATATGCAAGACGTCATTTTAGAAAAGACGCGCAGTGGCCGATATTATTGTCTATTTCTACCGATATTATATTCTTGCATATGACTCATAGAAATAGTACTACAATATTTTACTACAAAGACTCATAGAAATAGTAGATAGACTAGCTAGAATCAAACTTTCACTGTTTCTAGTGAAGGCTTGCGGCCTTGTGCAAAATATTTTCCTCTAGGCCTCTAGGTGGCCGATATTCAAATAGATTTAATAGATTCAGCAGTGAAAGTTTGATTCTAGCTAGTCTATCTACTATTTCTATGAGTCATATGCAAGTCCTTGTGCAAAATATTTTGATTCTAGCTAGTCTATCTACTATTTCTATGAGTTTTATTTGTCTATTCTAGCTAGTCTATCTACTATTTATGTTATGAATGAAATGAAAGGTCTTGCATACAAGAGTAGATAGATTTATTAAACGGAGTAGAAATAGAAATAGACAATAATATCGGCCACTGCGCGTCTTTTCTAAAATGACGTCTTGCATATGACTCATAGAAATAGTAGATAGACTAGCTAGAATAGACAAATAAAACTCATAGAAATAGTAGATAGACTAGCTAGAATCAAACTATCTACTATTCCGATATACAAGATATTATTGTCTATTAAATAGACAATAATATCGGCCACTGCGCGTCTTTTCTAAAATGACGTCTTGCATATGACTCATAGAAATAGTAGATAGACTAGCTAGAATCAAACTTTCTTGTATTCTAATTGATTTTAAAAACTTACTATTGTTTCTAGACCAGCTAGAATCAATAGTAGATAGACTAGCTAGAATCAATAAAACTTTTAATAGATTCAGCAGTGAAAGTTTGATTCTATTTCTATGAGTCATACGCATATTCTCATATGCAAGTCCTTGTGCAAAATATTTTGATTCTAGCTAGTCTATCTACTATTTCTATGAGTCATATGCAAGACGTCATTTTAGAAAAGACTTTTTCACTATTCAATAAATAGATTCAAATCTATTTGAATCTAGAATCAAACTTTCTGTTTGATTCTAATAGAATCAATAGAATAGCACTAGTTTGTATGTGACGTCTTGCATATGGTTCTAGAATTCTAATCTATTGATTCTAGACCAGCTAGAATCAATAGTAGATAGACTAGCTAGAATCAATAAAACTTTTAATAGATTCAGCAGTGAAAGTTTGATTCTATTTCTATGAGTCATACGCATATTCTCATATGCAAGTCCATAACTCTGACCTAGTAAGCAAATCCACGAACACCGCCCCGTTTAATAAAACTTCAATAAAACTTTTAATAGATTCAGCAGTGAAAGTTTGATTCTAGCTAGTCTATCTACTATTTCTATGAGTCATATGCAAGACAATAATATCGTAGAAATAGACAATAATATCGGCCACTGCGCGTCTTTTCTAAAATGACGTCTTGCATATGACTCATAGAAATAGTAGATAGACTAGATCTCATCTAGAGATCTAGATGAGTAGATCTCTGACCTAGTAAGCAAATCCACGGACAGAAATAGTAGAAATTGATAAGAAATAGTAGATAGACTAGCTAGAATCAAACTTTCTTGTATTCTAATTGATTTTATTGTATAAGATATTATTGTCTATTAAATAGACAATAATATCGGCCACTGCGCGTCTTTTCTAAAATGACGTCTTGCATATGACTCTTGCTTACTAGATTCATAGCTGAAAATTTTTTTTTTTTTTCTAATGACTTTAAAAGTCATTTATTAAACGGAGTCATATGCAAGACGTCATTTTAGAAAAGACGCGCAGTGGCCGATATTATTGTCTATTTCTACCGATATTATATTCTTGCATATGACTCATAGAAATAGTAGATAGACTAGCTAGAATCAAACTTTCACTGCTGAATCTATTAAAAGTTTTATTGATTCTAGCTAGTCTATCTACTATTTCTATGAGTTTTATTTGTCTATTCTAGCTAGTCTATCTACTATTTATGTTATGAATGAAATGAAAGGTCTTGCATACAAGAGTAGATAGATTTATTAAACGGAGTAGAAATAGAAATAGACAATAATATCGGCCACTGCGCGTCTTTTCTAAAATAACGTCTTGCATATGACTCATAGAAATAGTAGATAGACTAGCTAGAATAGACAAATAAAACTCATAGAAATAGTAGATAGACTAGCTAGAATCAAACTATCTACTATTCCGATATACAAGATATTATTGTCTATTAAATAGACAATAATATCGGCCACTGCGCGTCTTTTCTAAAATGACGTCTTGCATATGACTCATAGAAATAGTAGATAGACTAGCTAGAATCAAACTTTCTTGTATTCTAATTGATTTTAAAAACTTACTGTTGATTCTAGACCAGCTAGAATCAATAGTAGATAGACTAGCTAGAATCAATAAAACTTTTAATAGATTCAGCAGTAAAAGTTTGATTCTATTTCTATGAGTCATACGCATATTCTCATATGCAAGTCCTTGTGCAAAATATTTTGATTCTAGCTAGTCTATCTACTATTTCTATGAGTCATATGCAAGACGTCATTTTAGAAAAGACTTTTTCACTATTCAATAAATAGATTCAAATCTATTTGAATCTAGAATCAAACTTTCTGTTTGATTCTAATAGAATCAATAGAATAGCACTATTTCGTATGTGACGTCTTGCATATGGTTCTAGAATTCTAATCTATTGATTCTAGACCAGCTAGAATCAATAGTAGATAGACTAGCTAGAATCAATAAAACTTTTAATAGATTCAGCAGTGAAAGTTTGATTCTATTTCTATGAGTCATACGCATATTCTCATATGCAAGTCCATAACTCTGACCTAGTAAGCAAATCCACGAACACCGTCCCGTTTAATAAAACTTCAATAAAACTTTTAATAGATTCAGCAGTGAAAGTTTGATTCTAGCTAGTCTATCTACTATTTCTATGAGCCATATGCAAGACAATAATATCGTAGAAATAGACAATAATATCGGCCACTGCGCGTCTTTTCTAAAATGACGTCTTGCATATGACTCATAGTAATAGTAGATAGACTAGATCTCATCTAGAGATCTAGATGAGTAGATCTCTCACGAACAGAAATAGTAGAAATTGATAAGAAATAGTAGATAGACTAGCTAGAATCAAACTTTCTTGTATTCTAATTGATTTTATTGTATAAGATATTATTGTCTATTAAATAGACAATAATATCGGCCACTGCGCGTCTTTTCTAAAATGACGTCTTGCATATGACTCTTGCTTACTAGATTCATAGCTGAAAAATTTTTATTTTTTTTTCTAATGACTTTAAAAGTCATTTATTAAACGGAGTCATATGCAAGACGTCATTTTAGAAAAGACGCGCAGTGGCCGATATTATTGTCTATTTCTACCGATATTATATTCTTGCATATGACTCATAGAAATAGTAGATAGACTAGCTAGAATCAAACTTTCACTGCTGAATCTATTAAAAGTTTTATTGATTCTAGCTAGTCTATCTACTATTGATTCTAGCTGGTCTAGAATCAATAGTGAGTTTTTAAAATCAATTAGAATACAAGAAAGTTTAATAAAACTCATAGAAATAAAATTTTATAAAACTTTGATTCTGGATATTTTCCTCTAGGCCTCTAGGTGGCCGATATTCAAATAGATTTAATAGATTCAGCAGTGAAAGTTTGATTCTAGATTCAAATAGATTTCTAAAATGACGTCTTGCATATGACTCATAGAAATAGTAGATAGACTAGCTAGAATCAAACTTTCACTGCTGAATCTATTAAAAGTTTTAATAGATTCTAAAATGACGTCTTGCATATGACTCATAGAAAACTTATTATCTCTATCTATTCTATTCTATCTATCTACTCTAAGTATTCTTAGAAACTTAGCAAACTTTCACTGCTGAATCTATTAAAAGTTTTGAATCTTTAAGAATTAAAAGTTTCGAATCTATTAAAACTTTTAATAGATTCAGCAGTGAAAGTTTGATTCTAGCTAATCTATCTACTATTTCTATGAGTCATATGCAAGACGTCATTTTAGAAAAGACGCGCAGTGGCCGATAATATTGTCTATTTCTACCGATATTATATTCTTGCATATGACTCATAGAAATAGTACTACAATATTTTACTACAAAGACTCATAGAAATAGTAGATAGACTAGCTAGAATCAAACTTTCACTGTTTCTAGTGAAGGCTTGCGGCCTTGTGCAAAATATTTTCCTCTAGGCCTCTAGGTGGCCGATATTCAAATAGATTTAATAGATTCAGCAGTGAAAGTTTGATTCTAGCTAGTCTATCTACTATTTCTATGAGTTTTATTTGTCTATTCTAGCTAGTCTATCTACTATTTATGTTATGAATGAAATGAAAGGTCTTGCATACAAGAGTAGATAGATTTATTAAACGGAGTAGAAATAGAAATAGACAATAATATCGGCCACTGCGCGTCTTTTCTAAAATGACGTCTTGCATATGACTCATAGAAATAGTAGATAGACTAGCTAGAATAGACAAATAAAACTCATAGAAATAGTAGATAGACTAGCTAGAATCAAACTATCTACTATTCCGATATACAAGATATTATTGTCTATTAAATAGACAATAATATCGGCCACTGCGCGTCTTTTCTAAAATGACGTCTTGCATATGACTCATAGAAATAGTAGATAGACTAGCTAGAATCAAACTTTCTTGTATTCTAATTGATTTTATAAACTTACTATTGATTCTAGACCAGCTAGAATCAATAGTAGATAGACTAGCTAGAATCAATAAAACTTTTAATAGATTCAGCAGTGAAAGTTTGATTCTATTTCTATGAGTCATACGCATATTCTCATATGCAAGTCCTTGTGCAAAATATTTTGATTCTAGCTAGTCTATCTACTATTTCTATGAGTCATATGCAAGACGTCATTTAAGAAAAGACTTTTTCACTATTCAATAAATAGATTCAAATCTATTTGAATCTAGAATCAAACTTTCTGTTTGATTCTAATAGAATCAATAGAATAGCACTAGTTCGTATGTGACGTCTTGCATATGGTTCTAGAATTCTAATCTATTGATTCTAGACCAGCTAGAATCAATAGTAGATAGACTAGCTAGAATCAATAAAACTTTTAATAGATTCAGCAGTGAAAGTTTGATTCTATTTCTATGAGTCATACGCATATTCTCATATGCAAGTCCATAACTCTGACCTAGTAAGCAAATCCACGAACACCGCCCCGTTTAATAAAACTTCAATAAAACTTTTAATAGATTCAGCAGTGACAGTTTGATTCTAGCTAGTCTATCTACTATTTCTATGAGTCATATGCAAGACAATAATATCGTAGAAATAGACAATAATATCGGCCACTGCGCGTCTTTTCTAAAATGACGTCTTGCATATGACTCATAGAAATAGTAGATAGACTAGATCTCATCTAGAGATCTAGATGAGTAGATCTCTGACCTAGTAAGCAAATCCACGAACAGAAATAGTAGAAATTGATAAGAAATAGTAGATAGACTAGCTAGAATCAAACTTTCTTGTATTCTAATTGATTTTATTGTATAAGATATTATTGTCTATTAAATAGACAATAATATCAGCCACTGCGCGTCTTTTCTAAAATGACGTCTTGCATATGACTCTTGCTTACTAGATTCATAGCTGAAAAATTTTTATTTTTTTTTCTAATGACTTTAAAAGTCATTTATTAAACGGAGTCATATGCAAGACGTCATTTTAGAAAAGACGCGCAGTGGCCGATATTATTGTCTATTTCTACGATATTATTGTCTTGCATATGACTCATAGAAATAGTAGATAGACTAGCTAGAATCAAACTTTCACTGCTGAATCTATTAAAAGTTTTATTGATTCTAGCTAGTCTATCTACTATTGATTCTAGCTGGTCTAGAATCAATAGTAAGTTTTTAAAATCAATTAGAATACAAGAAAGTTTAATAAAACTCATAGAAATAAAATTTTATAAAACTTTGATTCTGGTCATTTTCCTCTAGGCCTCTAGGTGGCCGATATTCAAATAGATTTAATAGATTCAGCAGTGAAAGTTTGATTCTAGATTCAAATAGATTTCTAAAATGACGTCTTGCATATGACTCATAGAAATAGTAGATAGACTAGCTAGAATCAAACTTTCACTGCTGAATCTATTAAAAGTTTTAATAGATTCTAAAATGACGTCTTGCATATGACTCATAGAAAACTTATTATCTCTATCTATTCTATTCTATCTATCTACTCTAAGTATTCTTAGAAACTTATCAAACTTTCACTGCTGAATTTATTAAAAGTTTTGAATCTTTAAGAATTAAAAGTTTTGAATCTATTAAAACTTTTAACAGATTCAGCAGTGAAAGTTTGATTCTAGCTAGTCTATCTACTATTTCTATGAGTCATATGCAAGACGTCATTTTAGAAAAGACGCGCAGTGGCCGATATTATTGTCTATTTCTACCGATATTATATTCTTGCATATGACTCATAGAAATAGTACTACGATATTTTACTACAAAGACTCATAGAAATAGTAGATAGACTAGCTAGAATCAAACTTTCACTGTTTCTAGTGAAGGCTTGCGGCCTTGTGCAAAATATTTCCCTCTAGGCCTCTAGGTGGCCGATATTCAAATAAATTTAATAGATTCAGCAGTGAAAGTTTGATTCTAGCTAGTCTATCTACTATTTCTATGAGTCATATGCAAGTCCTTGTGCAAAATATTTTGATTCTAGCTAGTCTATCTACTATTTCTATGAGTTTTATTTGTCTATTCTAGCTAGTCTATCTACTATTTATGTTATGAATGAAATGAAAGGTCTTGCATACAAGAGTAGATAGATTTATTAAACGGAGTAGAAATAGAAATAGACAATAATATCGGCCACTGCGCGTCTTTTCTAAAATGACGTCTTGCATATGACTCATAGAAATAGTAGATAGACTAGCTAGAATAGACAAATAAAACTCATAGAAATAGTAGATAGACTAGCTAGAATCAAACTATCTACTATTCCGATATACAAGATATTATTGTCTATTAAATAGACAATAATATCGGCCACTGCGCGTCTTTTCTAAAATGACGTCTTGCATATGACTCATAGAAATAGTAGATAGACTAGCTAGAATAAAACTTTCTTGTATTCTAATTGATTTTAAAAACTTACTATTGATTCTAGACCAGCTAGAATCAATAGTAGATAGACTAGCTAGAATCAATAAAACTTTTAATAGATTCAGCAGTGAAAGTTTGATTATATTTCTATGAGTCATTCGCATATTCTCATATGCAAGTCCTTGTGCAAAATATTTTGATTCTAGCTAGTCTATCTACTATTTCTATGAGTCATATGCAAGACGTCATTTTAGAAAAGACTTTTTCACTATTCAATAAATAGATTCAAATCTATTTGAATCTAGAATCAAACTTTCTGGTTGATTCTAATAGAATCAATAGAATAGCACTAGTTCGTATGTGACGTCTTGCATATGGTTCTAGAATTCTAATCTATTGATTCTAGACCAGCTAGAATCAATAGTAGATAGACTAGCTAGAATCAATAAAACTTTTAATAGATTCAGCAGTGAAAGTTTGATTCTATTTCTATGAGTCATACGCATATTCTCATATGCAAGTCCATAACTCTGACCTAGTAAGCAAATCCACGAACACCGCCCCGTTTAATAAAACTTCAATAAAACTTTTAATAGATTCAGCAGTGAAAGTTTGATTCTAGCTAGTCTATCTACAAATTCTATGAGTCATATGCAAGACAATAATATCGTAGAAATAGACAATAATATCGGCCAATGCGCGTCTTTTCTAAAATGACGTCTTGCATATGACTCATAGAAATAGTAGATAGACTAGATCTCATCTAGAGATCTAGATGAGTAGATCTCTGACCTAGTAAGCAAATCCACGAACAGAAATAGTAAAAATTGATAAGAAATAGTAGATAGACTAGCTAGAATCAAACTTTCACTGCTGAATCTATTAAAAGTTTTATTGATTCTAGCTAGTCTATCTACTATTGATTCTAGCTGGTCTAGAATCAATAGTAAGTTTTTAAAATCAATTAGAATACAAGAAAGTTTAATAAAACTCATAGAAATAAAATTTTATAAAACTTTGATTCTGGACATTTTCCTCTAGGCCTCTAGGTGGCCGATATTCAAATAGATTTAATAGATTCAGCAGTGAAAGTTTGATTCTAGATTCAAATAGATTTCTAAAATGACGTCTTGCATATGACTCATAGAAATAGTAGATAGACTAGCTAGAATCAAACTTTCACTGCTGAATCTATTAAAAGTTTCAATAGATTCTAAAATGACGTCTTGCATATGACTCATAGAAAACTTATTATCTCTATCTATTCTATTCTATCTATCTACTCTAAGTATTCTTAGAAACTTATCAAACTTTCACTGCTGAATCTATTAAAAGTTTTGAATCTTTAAGAATTAAAAGTTTTGAATCTATTAAAACTTTTAATAGATTCAGCAGTGAAAGTTTGATTCTAGCTAGTCTACCTACTATTTCTATGAGTCATATGCAAGACGTCATTTTAGAAAAGACGCGCAGTGGCCGATATTATTGTCTATTTCTACCAATATTATATTCTTGCATATGACTCATAGAAATAGTACTACAATATTTTACTACAAAGACTCATAGAAATAGTAGATAGACTAGCTAGAATCAAACTTTCACTGTTTCTAGTGAAGGCTTGCGGCCTTGTGCAAAATATTTTCCTCTAGGCCTCTAGGTGGCCGATATTCAAATAGATTTAATAGATTCAGCAGTGAAAGTTTGATTCTAGCTAGTCTATCTACTATTTCTATGAGTCATATGCAAGTCCTTGTGCAAAATATTTTGATTCTAGCTAGTCTATCTACTATTTCTATGAGTTTTATTTGTCTATTCTAGCTAGTCTATCTACTATTTATGTTATGAATGAAATGAAAGGTCTTGCATACAAGAGTAGATAGATTTATTAAATGGAGTAGAAATAGAAATAGACAATAATATCGGCCACTGCGCGTCTTTTCTAAAATGACGTCTTGCATATGACTCATAGAAATAGTAGATAGACTAGCTAGAATAGACAAATAAAACTCATAGAAATAGTAGATAGACTAGCTAGAATCAAACTATCTACTATTCCGATATACAAGATATTATTGTCTATTAAATAGACAATAATATCGGCCACTGCGCGTCTTTTCTAAAATGACGTCTTGCATATGACTCATAGAAATAGTAGATAGACTAGCTAGAATCAAACTTTCTTGTATTCTAATTGATTTTAAAAACTTACTGTTGATTCTAGACCAGCTAGAATCAATAGTAGATAGACTAGCTAGAATCAATAAAACTTTTAATAGATTCAGCAGTAAAAGTTTGATTCTATTTCTATGAGTCATACGCATATTCTCATATGCAAGTCCTTGTGCAAAATATTTTGATTCTAGCTAGTCTATCTACTATTTCTATGAGTCATATGCAAGACGTCATTTTAGAAAAGACTTTTTCACTATTCAATAAATAGATTCAAATCTATTTGAATCTAGAATCAAACTTTCTGTTTGATTCTAATAGAATCAATAGAATAGCACTAGTTCGTATGTGACGTCTTGCATATGGTTCTAGAATTCTAATCTATTGATTCTAGACCAGCTAGAATCAATAGTAGATAGACTAGCTAGAATCAATAAAACTTTTAATAGATTCAGCAGTGAAAGTTTGATTCTATTTCTATGAGTCATACGCATATTCTCATATGCAAGTCCATAACTCTGACCTAGTAAGCAAATCCACGAACACCGTCCCGTTTAATAAAACTTCAATAAGACTTTTAATAGATTCAGCAGTGAAAGTTTGATTCTAGCTAGTCTATCTACTATTTCTATGAGTCATATGCAAGACAATAATATCGTAGAAATAGACAATAATATCGGCCACTGCGCGTCTTTTCTAAAATGACGTCTTGCATATGACTCATAGTAATAGTAGATAGACTAGATCTCATCTAGAGACCTAGATGAGTAGATCTCTGACCTAGTAAGCAAATCCACGAACAGAAATAGTAGAAATTGATAAGAAATAGTAGATAGACTATCTAGAATCAAACTTTCTTGTATTCTAATTGATTTTATTGTATAAGATATTATTGTCTATTAAATAGACAATAATATCGGCCACTGCGCGTCTTTTCTAAAATGACGTCTTGCATATGACTCTTCGTTACTAGATTCATAGCTGAAAAATTTTTATTTTTTTTTCTAATGACTTTAAAAGTCATTTATTAAACGGAGTCATATGCAAGACGTCATTTTAGAAAACACGCGCAGTGGCCGATATTATTGTCTATTTCTACCGATATTATATTCTTGCATATGACTCATAGAAATAGTAGATAGACTAGCTAGAATCAAACTTTCACTGCTGAATCTATTAAAAGTTTTATTGATTCTAGCTAGTCTATCTACTATTGATTCTAGCTGGTCTAGAATCAATAGTGAGTTTTTAAAATCAATTAGAATACAAGAAAGTTTAATAAAACTCATAGAAATAAAATTTTATAAAACTTTGATTCTGGACATTTTCCTCTAGGCCTCTAGGTGGCCGATATTCAAATAGATTTAATAGATTCAGCAGTGAAAGTTTGATTCTAGATTCAAATAGATTTCTAAAATGACGTCTTGCATATGACTCATAGAAATAGTAGATAGACTAGCTAGAATCAAACTTTCACTGCTGAATCTATTAAAAGTTTTAATAGATTCTAAAATGACGTCTTGCATATGACTCATAGAAAACTTATTATCTCTATCTATTCTATTCTATCTATCTACTCTAAGTATTCTTAGAAACTTAGCAAACTTTCACTGCTGAATCTATTAAAAGTTTTGAATCTTTAAGAATTAAAAGTTTTGAATCTATTAAAACTTTTAATAGATTCAGCAGTGAAAGTTTGATTCTAGCTAATCTATCTACTATTTCTATGAGTCATATGCAAGACGTCATTTTAGAAAAGACGCGCAGTGGCCGATATTATTGTCTATTTCTACCGATATTATATTCTTGCATATGACTCATAGAAATAGTACTACAATATTTTACTACAAAGACTCATAGAAATAGTAGATAGACTAGCTAGAATCAAACTTTCACTGTTTCTAGTGAAGGCTTGCGGCCTTGTGCAAAATATTTTCCTCTAGGCCTCTAGGTGGCCGATATTCAAATAGATTTAATAGATTCAGCAGTGAAAGTTTGATTCTAGCTAGTCTATCTACTATTTCTATGAGTCATATGCAAGTCCTTGTGCAAAATATTTTGATTCTAGCTAGTCTATCTACTATTTCTATGAGTTTTATTTGTCTATTCTAGCTAGTCTATCTACTATTTATGTTATGAATGAAATGAAAGGTCTTGCATACAAGAGTAGATAGATTTATTAAACGGAGTAGAAATAGAAATAGACAATAATATCGGCCACTGCGCGTCTTTTCTAAAATGACGTCTTGCATATGACTCATAGAAATAGTAGATAGACTAGCTAGAATAGACAAATAAAACTCATAGAAATAGTAGATAGACTAGCTAGAATCAAACTATCTACTATTCCGATATACAAGATATTATTGTCTATTAAATAGACAATAATATCGGCCACTGCGCGTCTTTTCTAAAATGACGTCTTGCATATGACTCATAGAAATAGTAGATAGACTAGCTAGAATCAAACTTTCTTGTATTCTAATTGATTTTAAAAACTTACTGTTGATTCTAGACCAGCTAGAATCAATAGTAGATAGACTAGCTAGAATCAATAAAACTTTTAATAGATTCAGCAGTAAAAGTTTGATTCTATTTCTATGAGTCATACGCATATTCTCATATGCAAGTCCTTGTGCAAAATATTTTGATTCTAGCTAGTCTATCTACTATTTCTATGAGTCATATGCAAGACGTCATTTTAGAAAAGACTTTTTCACTATTCAATAAATAGATTCAAATCTATTTGAATCTAGAATCAAACTTTCTGTTTGATTCTAATAGAATCAATAGAATAGCACTAGTTCGTATGTGACGTCTTGCATATGGTTCTAGAATTCTAATCTATTGATTCTAGACCAGCTAGAATCAATAGTAGATAGACTAGCTAGAATCAATAAAACTTTTAATAGATTCAGCAGTGAAAGTTTGATTCTATTTCTATGAGTCATACGCATATTCTCATATGCAAGTCCATAACTCTGACCTAGTAAGCAAATCCACGAACACCGTCCCGTTTAATAAAACTTCAATAAGACTTTTAATAGATTCAGCAGTGAAAGTTTGATTCTAGCTAGTCTATCTACTATTTCTATGAGTCATATGCAAGACAATAATATCGTAGAAATAGACAATAATATCGGCCACTGCGCGTCTTTTCTAAAATGACGTCTTGCATATGACTCATAGTAATAGTAGATAGACTAGATCTCATCTAGAGACCTAGATGAGTAGATCTCTGACCTAGTAAGCAAATCCACGAACAGAAATAGTAGAAATTGATAAGAAATAGTAGATAGACTATCTAGAATCAAACTTTCTTGTATTCTAATTGATTTTATTGTATAAGATATTATTGTCTATTAAATAGACAATAATATCGGCCACTGCGCGTCTTTTCTAAAATGACGTCTTGCATATGACTCTTCGTTACTAGATTCATAGCTGAAAAATTTTTATTTTTTTTTCTAATGACTTTAAAAGTCATTTATTAAACGGAGTCATATGCAAGACGTCATTTTAGAAAAGACGCGCAGTGGCCGATATTATTGTTTATTTCTACCGATATTATATTCTTGCATATGACTCATAGAAATAGTAGATAGACTAGCTAGAATCAAACTTTCACTGCTGAATCTATTAAAAGTTTTATTGATTCTAGCTAGTCTATCTACTATTGATTCTAGCTCGTCTAGAATCAATAGTGAGTTTTTAAAATCAATTAGAATACAAGAAAGTTTAATAAAACTCATAGAAATAAAATTTTATAAAACTTTGATTCTGGACATTTTCCTCTAGGCCTCTAGGTGGCCGATATTCAAATAGATTTAATAGATTCAGCAGTGAAAGTTTGATTCTAGATTCAAATAGATTTCTAAAATGACGTCTTGCATATGACTCATAGAAATAGTAGATAGACTAGCTAGAATCAAACTTTCACTGCTGAATCTATTAAAAGTTTTAATAGATTCTAAAATGACGTCTTGCATATGACTCATAGAAAACTTATTATCTCTATCTATTCTATTCTATCTATCTACTCTAAGTATTCTTAGAAACTTAGCAAACTTTCACTGCTGAATCTATTAAAAGTTTTGAATCTTTAAGAATTAAAAGTTTTGAATCTATTAAAACTTTTAATAGATTCAGCAGTGAAAGTTTGATTCTAGCTAATCTATCTACTATTTCTATGAGTCATATGCAAGACGTCATTTTAGAAAAGACGCGCAGTGGCCGATATTATTGTCTATTTCTACCGATATTATATTCTTGCATATGACTCATAGAAATAGTACTACAATATTTTACTACAAAGACTCATAGAAATAGTAGATAGACTAGCTAGAATCAAACTTTCACTGTTTCTAGTGAAGGCTTGCGGCCTTGTGCAAAATATTTTCCTCTAGGCCTCTAGGTGGCCGATATTCAAATAGATTTAATAGATTCAGCAGTGAAAGTTTGATTCTAGCTAGTCTATCTACTATTTCTATGAGTCATATGCAAGTCCTTGTGCAAAATATTTTGATTCTAGCTAGTCTATCTACTATTTCTATGAGTTTTATTTGTCTATTCTAGCTAGTCTATCTACTATTTATGTTATGAATGAAATGAAAGGTCTTGCATACAAGAGTAGATAGATTTATTAAACGGAGTAGAAATAGAAATAGACAATAATATCGGCCACTGCGCGTCTTTTCTAAAATGACGTCTTGCATATGACTCATAGAAATAGTAGATAGACTAGCTAGAATAGACAAATAAAACTCATAGAAATAGTAGATAGACTAGCTAGAATCAAACTATCTACTATTCCGATATACAAGATATTATTGTCTATTAAATAGACAATAATATCGGCCACTGCGCGTCTTTTCTAAAATGACGTCTTGCATATGACTCATAGAAATAGTAGATAGACTAGCTAGAATCAAACTTTCTTGTATTCTAATTGATTTTAGAAACTTACTATTGATTCTAGACCAGCTAGAATCAATAGTAGATAGACTAGCTAGAATCAATAAAACTTTTAATAGATTCAGCAGTGAAAGTTTGATTCTATTTCTATGAGTCATACGCATATTCTCATATGCAAGTCCTTGTGCAAAATATTTTGATTCTAGCTAGTCTATCTACTATTTCTATGAGTCATATGCAAGACGTCATTTTAGAAAAGACTTTTTCACTATTCAATAAATAGATTCAAATCTATTTGAATCTAGAATCAAACTTTCTGTTTGATTCTAATAGAATCAATAGAATATCACAAGTTCGTATGTGACGTCTTGCATATGGTTCTAGAATTCTAATCTATTGATTCTAGACCAGCTAGAATCAATAGTAGATAGACTAGCTAGAATCAATAAAACTTTTAATAGATTCAGCAGTGAAAGTTGATTCTATAACTATGAGTCATACGCATATTCTCATATGCAAGTCCATAACTCTGACCTAGTAAGCAAATCCACGAACACCGCCCCGCTTAATAAAACTTCAATAAAACTTTTAATAGATTCAGCAGTGAAAGTTTGATTCTAGCTAGTCTATCTACTATTTCTATGAGTCATATGCAAGACAATTATATCGTAGAAATAGACAATAATATCGGCCACTGCGCGTCTTTTCTAAAATGACGTCTTGCATATGACTCATAGAAATAGTAGATAGACTAGATCTCATCTAGAGATCTAGATGAGTAGATCTCTGACCTAGTAAGCAAATCCACGAACAGAAATAGTAGAAATTGATAAGAAATAGTAGATAGACTAGCTAGAATCAAACTTTCTTGTATTCTAATTGATTTTATTGTATAAGATATTATTGTCTATTAAATAGACAATAATATCGGCCACTGCGCGTCTTTTCTAAAATGACGTCTTGCATATGACTCTTGCTTACTAGATTCATAGCTGAAAAATTTTATTTTTTTTTCTAATGACTTTAAAAGTCATTTATTAAACGGAGTCATATGCAAGACGTCATTTTAGAAAAGACGCGCAGTGGCCGATATTATTGTCTATTTCTACCGATATTATATTCTTGCATATGACTCATAGAAATAGTAGATAGACTAGCTAGAATCAAACTTTCACTGCTGAATCTATTAAAAGTTTTATTGATTCTAGCTAGTCTATCTACTATTGATTCTAGCTGGTCTAGAATCAATAGTAAGTTTTTAAAATCAATTAGAATACAAGAAAGTTTAATAAAACTCATAGAAATAAAATTTTATAAAACTTTGATTCTGGACATTTTCCTCTAGGCCTCTAGGTGGCCGATATTCAAATAGATTTAATAGATTCAGCTGTGAAAGTTTGATTCTAGATTCAAATAGATTTCTAAAATGACGTCTTGCATATGACTCATAGAAATAGTAGATAGACTAGCTAGAATCAAACTTTCACTGCTGAATCTATTAAAAGTTTTAATAGATTCTAAAATGACGTCTTGCATATGACTCATAGAAAACTTATTATCTCTATCTATTCTATTCTATCTATCTACTCTAAGTATTCTTAGAAACTTATCAAACTTTCACTGCTGAATCTATTAAAAGTTTTGAATCTTTAAGAATTAAAAGTTTTGAATCTATTAAAACTTTTAATAGATTCAGCAGTGAAAGTTTGATTCTAGCTAGTCTATCTACTATTTCTATGAGTCATATGCAAGACGTCATTTTAGAAAAGACGCGCAGTGGCCGATATTATTGTCTATTTCTACCGATATTATATTCTTGCATATGACTCATAGAAATAGTACTACAATATTTTACTACAAAGACTCATAGAAATAGTAGATAGACTAGCTAGAATCAAACTTTCACTGTTTCTAGTGAAGGCTTGCGGCCTTGTGCAAAATATTTTCCTCTAGGCCTCTAGGTGGCCGATATTCAAATAGATTTAATAGATTCAGCAGTGAAAGTTTGATTCTAGCTAGTCTATCTACTATTTCTATGAGTCATATGCAAGTCCTTGTGCAAAATATTTTGATTCTAGCTAGTCTATCTACTATTTCTATGAGTTTTATTTGTCTATTCTAGCTAGTCTATCTACTATTTATGTTATGAATGAAATGAAAGGTCTTGCATACAAGAGTAGATAGATTTATTAAACGGAGTAGAAATAGAAATAGACAATAATATCGGCCACTGCGCGTCTTTTCTAAAATGACGTCTTGCATATGACTCATAGAAATAGTAGATAGACTAGCTAGAATAGACAAATAAAACTCATAGAAATAGTAGATAGACTAGCTAGAATCAAACTATCTACTATTCCGATATACAAGATATTATTGTCTATTAAATAGACAATAATATCGGCCACTGCGCGTCTTTTCTAAAATGACGTCTTGCATATGACTCATAGAAATAGTAGATAGACTAGCTAGAATCAAACTTTCTTGTATTCTAATTGATTTAAAAACTTACTATTGATTCTAGACCAGCTAGAATCAATAGTAGATAGACTAGCTAGAATCAATAAAACTTTTAATAGATTCAGCAGTGAAAGTTTGATTCTATTTCTATGAGTCATACGCATATTCTCATATGCAAGTCCTTGTGCAAAATATTTTGATTCTAGCTAGTCTATCTACTATTTCTATGAGTCATATGCAAGACGTCATTTAGAAAAGACTTTTTCACTATTCAATAAATAGATTCAAATCTATTTGAATCTAGAATCAAACTTTCTGTTTGATTCTAATAGAATCAATAGAATAGCACTAGTTCGTATGTGACGTCTTGCATATGGTTCTAGAATTCTAATCTATTGATTCTAGACCAGCTAGAATCAATAGTAGATAGACTAGCTAGAATCAATAAAACTTTTAATAGATTCAGCAGTGAAAGTTTGATTCTATTTCTATGAGTCATACGCATATTCTCATATGCAAGTCCATAACTCTGACCTAGTAAGCAAATCCACGAACACCGCCCCGTTTAATAAAACTTCAATAAAACTTTTAATAGATTCAGCAGTGAAAGTTTGATTCTAGCTAGTCTATCTACTATTTCTATGAGTCATATGCAAGACAATAATATCGTAGAAATAGACAATAATATCGGCCACTGCGCGTCTTTTCTAAAATGACGTCTTGCATATGACTCATAGAAATAGTAGATAGACTAGATCTCATCTAGAGATCTAGATGAGTAGATCTCTGACCTAGTAAGCAAATCCACGGACAGAAATAGTAGAAATTGATAAGAAATAGTAGATAGACTAGCTAGAATCAAACTTTCTTGTATTCTAATTGATTTTATTGTATAAGATATTATTGTCTATTAAATAGACAATAATATCGGCCACTGCGCGTCTTTTCTAAAATGACGTCTTGCATATGACTCTTGCTTACTAGATTCATAGCTGAAAATTTTTTTTTTTTTTTCTAATGACTTTAAAAGTCATTTATTAAACGGAGTCATATGCAAGACGTCATTTTAGAAAAGACGCGCAGTGGCCGATATTATTGTCTATTTCTACCGATATTATATTCTTGCATATGACTCATAGAAATAGTAGATAGACTAGCTAGAATCAAACTTTCACTGCTGAATCTATTAAAAGTTTTATTGATTCTAGCTAGTCTATCTACTATTTCTATGAGTTTTATTTGTCTATTCTAGCTAGTCTATCTACTATTTATGTTATGAATGAAATGAAAGGTCTTGCATACAAGAGTAGATAGATTTATTAAACGGAGTAGAAATAGAAATAGACAATAATATCGGCCACTGCGCGTCTTTTCTAAAATAACGTCTTGCATATGACTCATAGAAATAGTAGATAGACTAGCTAGAATAGACAAATAAAACTCATAGAAATAGTAGATAGACTAGCTAGAATCAAACTATCTACTATTCCGATATACAAGATATTATTGTCTATTAAATAGACAATAATATCGGCCACTGCGCGTCTTTTCTAAAATGACGTCTTGCATATGACTCATAGAAATAGTAGATAGACTAGCTAGAATCAAACTTTCTTGTATTCTAATTGATTTTAAAAACTTACTGTTGATTCTAGACCAGCTAGAATCAATAGTAGATAGACTAGCTAGAATCAATAAAACTTTTAATAGATTCAGCAGTAAAAGTTTGATTCTATTTCTATGAGTCATACGCATATTCTCATATGCAAGTCCTTGTGCAAAATATTTTGTTCTTGCTAGTCTATCTACTATTTCTATGAGTCATATGCAAGACGTCATTTTAGAAAAGACTTTTTCACTATTCAATAAATAGATTCAAATCTATTTGAATCTAGAATCAAACTTTCTGTTTGATTCTAATAGAATCAATAGAATAGCACTATTTCGTATGTGACGTCTTGCATATGGTTCTAGAATTCTAATCTATTGATTCTAGACCAGCTAGAATCAATAGTAGATAGACTAGCTAGAATCAATAAAACTTTTAATAGATTCAGCAGTGAAAGTTTGATTCTATTTCTATGAGTCATACGCATATTCTCATATGCAAGTCCATAACTCTGACCTAGTAAGCAAATCCACGAACACCGTCCCGTTTAATAAAACTTCAATAAAACTTTTAATAGATTCAGCAGTGAAAGTTTGATTCTAGCTAGTCTATCTACTATTTCTATGAGCCATATGCAAGACAATAATATCGTAGAAATAGACAATAATATCGGCCACTGCGCGTCTTTTCTAAAATGACGTCTTGCATATGACTCATAGTAATAGTAGATAGACTAGATCTCATCTAGAGATCTAGATGAGTAGATCTCTGACCTAGTAAGCAAATCCACGAACAGAAATAGTAGAAATTGATAAGAAATAGTAGATAGACTAGCTAGAATCAAACTTTCTTGTATTCTAATTGATTTTATTGTATAAGATATTATTGTCTATTAAATAGACAATAATATCGGCCACTGCGCGTCTTTTCTAAAATGACGTCTTGCATATGACTCTTGCTTACTAGATTCATAGCTGAAAAATTTTTATTTTTTTTTCTAATGACTTTAAAAGTCATTTATTAAACGGAGTCATATGCAAGACGTCATTTTAGAAAAGACGCGCAGTGGCCGATATTATTGTCTATTTCTACCGATATTATATTCTTGCATATGACTCATAGAAATAGTAGATAGACTAGCTAGAACCAAACTTTCACTGCTGAATCTATTAAAAGTTTTATTGATTCTAGCTAGTCTATCTACTATTGATTCTAGCTGGTCTAGAATCAATAGTGAGTTTTTAAAATCAATTAGAATACAAGAAAGTTTAATAAAACTCATAGAAATAAATTTTATAAAACTTTGATTCTGGATATTTTCCTCTAGGCCTCTAGGTGGCCGATATTCAAATAGATTTAATAGATTCAGCAGTGAAAGTTTGATTCTAGATTCAAATAGATTTCTAAAATGACGTCTTGCATATGACTCATAGAAATAGTAGATAGACTAGCTAGAATCAAACTTTCACTGCTGAATCTATTAAAAGTTTTAATAGATTCTAAAATGACGTCTTGCATATGACTCATAGAAAACTTATTATCTCTATCTATTCTATTCTATCTATCTACTCTAAGTATTCTTAGAAACTTAGCAAACTTTCACTGCTGAATCTATTAAAAGTTTTGAATCTTTAAGAATTAAAAGTTTCGAATCTATTAAAACTTTTAATAGATTCAGCAGTGAAAGTTTGATTCTAGCTAATCTATCTACTATTTCTATGAGTCATATGCAAGACGTCATTTTAGAAAAGACGCGCAGTGGCCGATATTATTGTCTATTTCTACCGATATTATATTCTTGCATATGACTCATAGAAATAGTACTACAATATTTTACTACAAAGACTCATAGAAATAGTAGATAGACTAGCTAGAATCAAACTTTCACTGTTTCTAGTGAAGGCTTGCGGCCTTGTGCAAAATATTTTCCTCTAGGCCTCTAGGTGGCCGATATTCAAATAGATTTAATAGATTCAGCAGTGAAAGTTTGATTCTAGCTAGTCTATCTACTATTTCTATGAGTTTTATTTGTCTATTCTAGCTAGTCTATCTACTATTTATGTTATGAATGAAATGAAAGGTCTTGCATACAAGAGTAGATAGATTTATTAAACGGAGTAGAAATAGAAATAGACAATAATATCGGCCACTGCGCGTCTTTTCTAAAATGACGTCTTGCATATGACTCATAGAAATAGTAGATAGACTAGCTAGAATAGACAAATAAAACTCATAGAAATAGTAGATAGACTAGCTAGAATCAAACTATCTACTATTCCGATATACAAGATATTATTGTCTATTAAATAGACAATAATATCGGCCACTGCGCGTCTTTTCTAAAATGACGTCTTGCATATGACTCATAGAAATAGTAGATAGACTAGCTAGAATCAAACTTTCTTGTATTCTAATTGATTTTATAAACTTACTATTGATTCTAGACCAGCTAGAATCAATAGTAGATAGACTAGCTAGAATCAATAAAACTTTTAATAGATTCAGCAGTGAAAGTTTGATTCTATTTCTATGAGTCATACGCATATTCTCATATGCAAGTCCTTGTGCAAAATATTTTGATTCTAGCTAGTCTATCTACTATTTCTATGAGTCATATGCAAGACGTCATTTAAGAAAAGACTTTTTCACTATTCAATAAATAGATTCAAATCTATTTGAATCTAGAATCAAACTTTCTGTTTGATTCTAATAGAATCAATAGAATAGCACTAGTTCGTATGTGACGTCTTGCATATGGTTCTAGAATTCTAATCTATTGATTCTAGACCAGCTAGAATCAATAGTAGATAGACTAGCTAGAATCAATAAAACTTTTAATAGATTCAGCAGTGAAAGTTTGATTCTATTTCTATGAGTCATACGCATATTCTCATATGCAAGTCCATATCTCTGACCTAGTAAGCAAATCCACGAACACCGCCCCGTTTAATAAAACTTCAATAAAACTTTTAATAGATTCAGCAGTGACAGTTTGATTCTAGCTAGTCTATCTACTATTTCTATGAGTCATATGCAAGACAATAATATCGTAGAAATAGACAATAATATCGGCCACTGCGCGTCTTTTCTAAAATGACGTCTTGCATATGACTCATAGAAATAGTAGATAGACTTGATCTCATCTAGAGATCTAGATGAGTAGATCTCTGACCTAGTAAGCAAATCCACGAACAGAAATAGTAGAAATTGATAAGAAATAGTAGATAGACTAGCTAGAATCAAACTTTCTTGTATTCTAATTGATTTTATTGTATAAGATATTATTGTCTATTAAATAGACAATAATATCGGCCACTGCGCGTCTTTTCTAAAATGACGTCTTGCATATGACTCTTGCTTACTAGATTCATAGCTGAAAAAATTTTATTTTTTTTTCTAATGACTTTAAAAGTCATTTATTAAACGGAGTCATATGCAAGACGTCATTTTAGAAAAGACGCGCAGTGGCCGATATTATTGTCTATTTCTACCGATATTATATTCTTGCATATGACTCATAGAAATAGTAGATAGACTAGCTAGAATCAAACTTTCACTGCTGAATCTATTAAAAGTTTTATTGATTCTAGCTAGTCTATCTACTATTGATTCTAGCTGGTCTAGAATCAATAGTAAGTTTTTAAAATCAATTAGAATACAAGAAAGTTTAATAAAACTCATAGAAATAAAATTTTATAAAACTTTGATTCTGGACATTTTCCTCTAGGCCTCTAGGTGGCCGATATTCAAATAGATTTAATAGATTCAGCAGTGAAAGTTTGATTCTAGATTCAAATAGATTTCTAAAATGACGTCTTGTATATGACTCATAGAAATAGTAGATAGACTAGCTAGAATCAAACTTTCACTGCTGAATCTATTAAAAGTTTTAATAGATTCTAAAATGACGTCTTGCATATGACTCATAGAAAACTTATTATCTCTATCTATTCTATTCTATCTATCTACTCTAAGTATTCTTAGAAACTTATCAAACTTTCACTGCTGAATCTATTAAAAGTTTTGAATCTTTAAGAATTAAAAGTTTTGAATCTATTAAAACTTTTAATAGATTCAGCAGTGAAAGTTTGATTCTAGCTAGTCTACCTACTATTTCTATGAGTCATATGCAAGACGTCATTTTAGAAAAGACGCGCAGTGGCCGATATTATTGTCTATTTCTACCAATATTATATTCTTGCATATGACTCATAGAAATAGTACTACAATATTTTACTACAAAGACTCATAGAAATAGTAGATAGACTAGCTAGAATCAAACTTTCACTGTTTCTAGTGAAGGCTTGCGGCCTTGTGCAAAATATTTTCCTCTAGGCCTCTAGGTGGCCGATATTCAAATAGATTTAATAGATTCAGCAGTGAAAGTTTGATTCTAGCTAGTCTATCTACTATTTCTATGAGTCATATGCAAGTCCTTGTGCAAAATATTTTGATTCTAGCTAGTCTATCTACTATTTCTATGAGTTTTATTTGTCTATTCTAGCTAGTCTATCTACTATTTATGTTATGAATGAAATGAAAGGTCTTGCATACAAGAGTAGATAGATTTATTAAATGGAGTAGAAATAGAAATAGACAATAATATCGGCCACTGCGCGTCTTTTCTAAAATGACGTCTTGCATATGACTCATAGAAATAGTAGATAGACTAGCTAGAATAGACAAATAAAACTCATAGAAATAGTAGATAGACTAGCTAGAATCAAACTATCTACTATTCCGATATACAGGATATTATTGTCTATTAAATAGACAATAATATCGGCCACTGCGCGTCTTTTCTAAAATGACGTCTTGCATATGACTCATAGAAATAGTAGATAGACTAGCTAGAATCAAACTTTCTTGTATTCTAATTGATTTTAAAAACTTACTGTTGATTCTAGACCAGCTAGAATCAATAGTAGATAGACTAGCTAGAATCAATAAAACTTTTAATAGATTCAGCAGTAAAAGTTTGATTCTATTTCTATGAGTCATACGCATATTCTCATATGCAAGTCCTTGTGCAAAATATTTTGATTCTAGCTAGTCTATCTACTATTTCTATGAGTCATATGCAAGACGTCATTTTAGAAAAGACTTTTTCACTATTCAATAAATAGATTCAAATCTATTCGAATCTAGAATCAAACTTTCTGTTTGATTCTAATAGAATCAATAGAATAGCACTAGATCGTATGTGACGTCTTGCATATGGTTCTAGAATTCTAATCTATTGATTCTAGACCAGCTAGAATCAATAGTAGATAGACTAGCTAGAATCAATAAAACTTTTAATAGATTCAGCAGTGAAAGTTTGATTCTATTTCTATGAGTCATACGCATATTCTCATATGCAAGTCCATAACTCTGACCTAGTAAGCAAATCCACGAACACCGCCCCGTTTAATAAAACTTCAATAAAACTTTTAATAGATTCAGCAGTGAAAGTTTGATTCTAGCTAGTCTATCTACTATTTCTATGAGTCATATGCAAGACAATAATATCGTAGAAATAGACAATAATATCGGCCACTGCGCGTCTTTTCTAAAATGACGTCTTGCATATGACTCATAGAAATAGTAGATAGACTAGATCTCATCTAGAGATCTAGATGAGTAGATCTCTGACCTAGTAAGCAAATCCACGAACAGAAATAGTAGAAATTGATAAGAAATAGTAGATAGACTAGCTAGAATCAAACTTTCTTGTATTCTAATTGATTTTATTGTATAAGATATTATTGTCTATTAAATAGACAATAATATTGGCCACTGCGCGTCTTTTCTAAAATGACGTCTTGCATATGACTCTTGCTTACTAGATTCATAGCTGAAAATTTTTTTTTTTTTTCTAATGACTTTAAAAGTCATTTATTAAACGGAGTCATATGCAAGACGTCATTTTAGAAAAGACGCGCAGTGGCCGATATTATTGTCTATTTCTACCAATATTATATTCTTGCATATGACTCATAGAAATAGTAGATAGACTAGCTAGAATAAAACTTTCACTGTTGAATCTATTAAAAGTTTTATTGATTCTAGCTAGTCTATCTACTATTGATTCTAGCTGGTCTAGAATCAATAGTAAGTTTTTAAAATCAATTAGAATACAAGAAAGTTTAATAAAACTCATAGAAATAAAATTTTATAAAACTTTGATTCTGGACATTTTCCTCTAGGCCTCTAGGTGGCCGATATTCAAATAGATTTAATAGATTCAGCAGTGAAAGTTTGATTCTAGATTCAAATAGATTTCTAAAATGACGTCTTGCATATGACTCATAGAAATAGTAGATAGACTAGCTAGAATCAAACTTTCACTGCTGAATCTATTAAAAGTTTTAATAGATTCTAAAATGACGTCTTGCATATGACTCATAGAAAACTTATTATCTCTATCTATTCTATTCTATCTATCTACTCTAAGTATTCTTAGAAACTTATCAAACTTTCACTGCTGAATCTATTAGAAGTTTTGAATCTTTAAGAATTAAAAGTTTTGAATCTATTAAAACTTTTAATAGATTCAGCAGTGAAAGTTTGATTCTAGCTAGTCTATCTACTATTTCTATGAGTCATATACAAGTCTTGATTCTGTTTGATTCTAGAATTCTGTTTGATATGTGAAAGTTTGATTCTAGATTCAAATAGATTTCTAAAATGACGTCTTGCATATGACTCATAGAAATAGTAGATAGACTAGCTAGAATCAAAGAAAACTTATTATCTCTATCTATTCTATTCTATCTATCTACTCTAAGTATTCTTAGAAACTTATCAAACTTTCACTGCTGAATCTAATAAAAGTTTTGAATCTTTAAGAATTAAAAGTATGGTTCTAGAATTCTAATCTATTGATTCTAGACCAGCTAGAATCAATAGTAGATAGACTAGCTAGAATCAATAAAACTTTTAATAGATTCAGCAGTGAAAGTTTGATTCTATTTCTATGAGTCATACGCATATTCTCATATGCAAGTCCATAACTCTGACCTAGTAAGCAAATCCACGAACACCGCCCCGTTTAATAAAACTTCAATAAAACTTTTAATAGATTCAGCAGTGAAAGTTTGATTCTAGCTAGTCTGTCTACTATTTCTATGAGTCATATGCAAGACAATAATATCGTAGAAATAGACAATAATATCGGCCACTGCGCGTCTTTTCTAAAATGACGTCTTGCATATGACTCATAGAAATAGTAGATAGACTAGATCTCATCTAGAGATCTAGATGAGTAGATCTCTGACCTAGTAAGCAAATCCACGAACAGAAATAGTAGAAATTGATAAGAAATAGTAGATAGACTAGCTAGAATCAAACTTTATTGTATTCTAATTGATTTTATTGTATAAGATATTATTGTCTATTAAATAGACAATAATATCGGCCACTGCGCGTCTTTTCTAAAATGACGTCTTGCATATGACTCTTGCTTACTAGATTCATAGCTGAAAATATTTTATTTTTTTTTCTAATGACTTTAAAAGTCATTTATTAAACGGAGTCATATGCAAGACGTCATTTTAGAAAAGACGCGCAGTGGCCGATATTATTGTCTATTTCTACCGATATTATATTCTTGCATATGACTCATAGAAATAGTAGATAGAATAGCTAGAATCAAACTTTCACTGCTGAATCTATTAAAAGTCTTATTGATTCTAGCTAGTCTATCTACTATTGATTCTAGCTGGTCTAGAATCAATAGTAAGTTTTTAAAATCAATTAGAATACAAGAAAGTTTAATAAAACTCATAGAAATAAAATTTTATAAAACTTTGATTCTGGACATTTTCCTCTAGGCCTCTAGGTGGCCGATATTCAAATAGATTTAATAGATTCAGCAGTGAAAGTTTGATTCTAGATTCAAATAGATTTCTAAAATGACGTCTTGCATATGACTCATAGAAATAGTAGATAGACAAGCTAGAATCAAACTTTCACTGCTGAATCTATTAAAAGTTTTAATAGATTCTAAAATGACGTCTTGCATATGACTCATAGAAAACTTATTATCTCTATCTATTCTATTCTATCTATCTACTCTAAGTATTCTTAGAAACTTATCAAACTTTCACTGCTGAATCTATTAAAAGTTTTGAATCTTTAAGAATTAAAAGTTTTGAATCTATTAAAACTTTTAATAGATTCAGCAGTGAAAGTTTGATTCTAGCTAGTCTATCTACTATTTCTATGAGTCATATGCAAGACGTCATTTTAGAAAAGACGCGCAGTGGCCGATATTATTGCCTATTTCTACCGATATTATATTCTTGCATATGACTCATAGAAATAGTACTACAATATTTTACTACAAAGACTCATAGAAACAGTAGATAGACAAGCTAGAATCAAACTTTCACTGTTTCTAGTGAAGACTTGCGGCCTTGTGCAAAATATTTTCCTCTAGGCCTCTAGGTGGCCGTTATTCAAATAGATTTAATAGATTCAGCAGTGAAAGTTTGATTCTAGCTAGTCTATCTACTATTTCTATGAGTCATATGCAAGTCCTTCGGAATCTACTATTCCGATATACAAGATATTATTGTCTATTAAATAGACAATAATATCGGCCACTGCGCGTCTTTTCTAAAATGACGTCTTGCATATGACTCATAGAAATAGTAGATAGACTAGCTAGAATCAAACTTTCTTGTATTCTAATTGATTTTAAAAACTTACTATTGATTCTAGACCAGCTAGAATCAATAGTAGATAGACTAGCTAGAATCAATAAAACTTTTAATAGATTCAGCAGTGAAAGTTTGATTCTATTTCTATGAGTCATACGCATATTCTCATATGCAAGTCCTTGTGCAAAATATTTTGATTCTAGCTATTCTATCTACTATTTCTATGAGTCATATGCAAGACGTCATTTTAGAAAAGACTTTTTCACTATTCAATAAATAGATTCAAATCTATTTGAATATAGAATCAAACTTTTTGTTTGATTCTAATAGAATCAATAGAATAGCACTAGTTCGTATGTGACGTCTTGCATATGGTTCTAGAATTCTAATCTATTGATTCTAGACCAGCTAGAATCAATAGTAGATAGACTAGCTAGAATCAATAAAACTTTTAATAGATTCAGCAGTGAAAGTTTGATTCTCTTTCTATGAGTCATACGCATATTCTCATATGCAAGTCCATAACTCTTACCTAGTAAGCAAATCCACGAACACCGCCCCGTTTAATAAAACTTCAATAAAACTTTTAATAGATTCAGCAGTGAAAGTTTGATTCTAGCTAGTCTATCTACTATTTCTATGAGTCATATGCAAGACAATAATATCGTAGAAATAGACAATAATATCGGCCACTGCGCGTCTTTTCTAAAATGACATCTTGCATATGACTCATAGAAATAGTAGATAGACTAGATCTCATCTAGAGATCTAGATGAGTAGATCTCTGACCTAGTAAGCAAATCCACGAACAGAAATAGTAGAGATTGATAAGAAATAGTAGATAGACTAGCTAGAATCAAACTTTCTTGTATTCTAATTGATTTTATTGTATAAGATATTATTGTCTATTAAATAGACAATAATATCGGCCACTGCGCGTCTTTTCTAAAATGACGTCTTGCATATGACTCTTGCTTACTAGATTCATAGCTGAAAAAATTTTATTTTTTTTTCTAATGACTTTAAAAGTCATTTATTAAACGGAGTCATATGCAAGACGTCATTTTAGAAAAGACGCGCAGTGGCCGATATTATTGTCTATTTCTACCGATATTATATTCTTGCATATGACTCATAGAAATAGTAGATAGACTAGCTAGAATCAAACTTTCACTGCTGAATCTATTAAAAGTCTTATTGATTCTAGCTAGTCTATCTACTATTGATTCTAGCTGGTCTAGAATCAATAGTAAGTTTTTAAAATCAATTAGAATACAAGAAAGTTTAATAAAACTCATAGAAATAAAATTTTATAAAACTTTGATTCTGGACATTTTCCTCTAGGCCTCTAGGTGGCCGATATTCAAATAGATTTAATAGATTCAGCAGTGAAAGTTTGATTCTAGATTCAAATAGATTTCTAAAATGACGTCTTGCATATGACTCATAGAAATAGTAGATAGACTAGCTAGAATCAAACTTTCACTGCTGAATCTATTAAAAGTTTTAATAGATTCTAAAATGACGTCTTGCATATGACTCATAGAAAACTTATTATCTCTATCTATTCTATTCTATCTATCTACTCTAAGTATTCTTAGAAACTTATCAAACTTTCACTGCTGAATCTATTAAAAGTTTTGAATCTTTAAGAATTAAAAGTTTTGAATTTATTAAAACTTTTAATAGATTCAGCAGTGAAAGTTTGATTCTAGCTAGTCTATCTACTATTTCTATGAGTCATATGCAAGACGTCATTTTAGAAAAGACGCGCAGTGGCCGATATTATTGTCTATTTCTACCGATATTATATTCTTGCACATGACTCATAGAAATAGTACTACAATATTTTACTACAAAGACTCATAGAAATAGTAGATCGAATCAGCAATTGAATCTATTTATTGAATAGTGAAAAAGTCTTTTCTAAAATGACGTCTTGCATATGACTCATAGAAATAGTAGATAGAATAGCTAGAATCAAAATATTTTGCACAAGGACTTGCATATGAGAATATGCGTATGACTCATAGAAATAGAATCAAACTTTCACTGCTGAATCTATTAAAAGTTTTATTGATTCTAGCTAGTCTATCTACTATTGATTCTAGATGGTCTAGAATCAATAGTAAGTTTTTAAAATCAATTAGAATACAAGAAAGTTTGATTCTAGCTAGTCTATCTACTATTTCTATGAGTCATATGCAAGACGTCATTTTAGAAAAGACGCGCAGTGGCCGATATTATTGTCTATTTAATAGACAATAATATCTTGTATATCGGAATAGTAGATTCCGAAGGACTTGCATTTCTATTTCTACCGCATTTCTTATTGTCTATTTCTACCGATATTATATTCTTGCACATGACTCATAGAAATAGTACTACAATTTTTTACTACAAAGACTCATAGAAATAGTAGATAGACTAGCTAGAATCAAACTTTCACTGTTTCTAGTGAAGGCTTGCGGCCTTGTGCAAAATATTTTCCTCTAGGCCTCTAGGTGGCCGATATTCAAATAGATTTAATAGATTCAGCAGTGAAAGTTTGATTCTAGCTAGTCCATCTACTATTTCTATGAGTCATATGCAAGTCCTTGTGCAAAATATTTTGATTCTAGCTAGTCTATCTACTATTTCTATGAGTTTTATTTGTCTATTTTAGCTAGTCTATCTACTATTTATGTTATGAATGAAATGAAAGGTCTTGCATACAAGAGTAGATAGATTTATTAAACGGAGTAGAAATAGAAATAGACAATAATATCGGCCACTGCGCGTCTTTTCTAAAATGACGTCTTGCATATGACTCATAGAAATAGTAGATAGACTAGCTAGAATAGACAAATAAAACTCATAGAAATTGTAGATAGACTAGCTAGAATCAAACTATCTACTATTCCTATATACAAGATATTATTGTCTATTAAATAGACAATAATATCGGCCACTGCGCGTCTTTTCTAAAATGACGTCTTGCATATGACTCATAGAAATAGTAGATAGACTAGCTAGAATCAATAAAACTTTTAATAGATTCAGCAGTGAAAGTTTGATTCTATTTCTATGAGTCATACGCATATTCTCATATGCAAGTCCTTGTGCAAAATATTTTGATTCTAGCTAGTCTATCTACTATTTCTATGAGTCATATGCAAGACGTCATTTTAGAAAAGACTTTTTCACTATTCAATAAATAGATTCAAATCTATTTGAATCTAGAATCAAACTTTCTGTTTGATTCTAATAGAATCAATAGAATAGCACTAGTTCGTATGTGACGTCTTGCATATGGTTCTAGAATTCTAATCTATTGATTCTAGACCAGCTAGAATCAATAGTAGATAGACTGGCTAGAATCAATAAAACTTTTAATAAATTCAGCAGTGAAAGTTTGATTCTATTTCTATGAATCATACGCATATTCTCATATGCAAGTCCATAACTCTGACCTAGTAATCAAATCCAAGAACACCGTCCCGTTTAATAAAACTTCAATAAAACTTTAATAGATTCAGCAGTGAAAGTTTGATTCTAGCTAGTCTATCTACTATTTCTATGAGTCATATGCAAGACAATAATATCGTAGAAATAGACAATAATATCGGCTACTGCGCGTCTTTTCTAAAATGACGTCTTGCATATGACTCATAGAAATAGTAGATAGACTACATCTCATCTAGAGATCTAGACGAGTAGATCTCTGACCTAGTAAGCAAATCCACGAACAAAAATAGTAGAAATTGATAAGAAATAGTAGATAGACTAGCTAGAATCAAACTTTCTTGTATTCTAACTGATTTTATTGTATAAGATATTATTGTCTATTAAATAGACAATAATATCGGCCAATGCGCGTCTTTTCTAGAATGACGTCTTGCATATGACTCTTGCTTACTAGATTCATAGCTGAAAAATTTTTATTTTTTTTTCTAATGACCTTAAAAGTCATCTATTAAACGGAGTCATATGCAAGACGTCATTTTAGAAAAGACGCGCAGTGGCCGATATTATTGTCTATTTCTACCGATATTATATTCTTGCATATGACTCATAGAAATAGTAGATAGACTAGCTAGAATCAAACTTTCACTGCTGAATCTATTAAAAGTTTTATTGATTCTAGCTAGTCTATCTACTATTGATTCTAGCTGGTCTAGAATCAATAGTAAGTTTTTAAAATCAATTAGAATACAAGAAAGTTTAATAAAACTCTTAGAAATAAAATTTTATGTAACTTTGATTCTGGACATTTTTCTCTAGGCCTCTAGGTGGCCGATATTCAAATAGATTTAATAGATTCAGCAGTGAAAGTTTGATTCTAGATTCAAATAGATTTCTAAAATGACGTCTTGCATATGACTCATAGAAATAGTAGATAGACTAGCTAGAATCAAACTTTCACTGCTGAATCTATTAAAAGTTTTAATAGATTCTAAAATGACGTCTTGCATATGACTCATAGAAAACTTATTATCTCTATCTATTCTATTCTATCTATCTACTCTAAGTATTCTTAGAAACTTAGCAAACTTTCACTGCTGAATCTATTAAAAGTTTTGAATCTTTAAGAATTAAAAGTTTTGAATCTATTAAAACTTTTAATAGATTCAGCAGTGAAAGTTTGATTCTAGCTAATCTATCTACTATTTCTATGAGTCATATGCAAGACGTCATTTTAGAAAAGACGCGCAGTGGCCGATATTATTGTCTATTTCTACCGATATTATATTCTTGCATATGACTCATAGAAATAGTACTACAATATTTTACTACAAAGACTCATAGAAATAGTAGATAGACTAGCTAGAATCAAACTTTCACTGTTTCTAGTGAAGGCTTGCGGCCTTGTGCAAAATATTTTCCTCTAGGCCTCTAGGTGGCCGATATTCAAATAGATTTAATAGATTCAGCAGTGAAAGTTTGATTCTAGCTAGTCTATCTACTATTTCTATGAGTCATATGCAAGTCCTTGTGCAAAATATTTTGATTCTAGCTAGTCTATCTACTATTTCTATGAGTTTTATTTGTCTATTCTAGCTAGTCTATCTACTATTTATGTTATGAATGAAATGAAAGGTCTTGCATACAAGAGTAGATAGATTTATTAAACGGAGTAGAAATAGAAATAGACAATAATATCGGCCACTGCGCGTCTTTTCTAAAATGACGTCTTGCATATGACTCATAGAAATAGTAGATAGACTAGCTAGAATGGACAAATAAAACTCATAGAAATAGTAGATACACTAGCTAGAATCAAACTATCTACTATTCCGATATACAAGATATTATTGTCTATTAAATAGACAATAATATCGGCCACTGCGTGTCTTTTCTAAAATGACGTCTTGCATATGACTCATAGAAATAGTAGATAGACTAGCTAGAATCAAACTTTCTTGTATTCTAATTGATTTTAAAAACTTACTATTGATTCTAGACCAGCTAGAATCAATAGTAGATAGACTAGCTAGAATCAATAAAACGTTTAATAGATTCAGCAGTGAAAGTTTGATTCTATTTCTATGAGTCATACGCATATTCTCATATGCAAGTCCTTGTGCAAAATATTTTGATTCTAGCTAGTCTATCTACTATTTCTATGAGTCATATGCAAGATGTCATTTTAGAAAAGACTTTTTCACTATTCAATAAATAGATTCAAATCTATTTGAATCTAGAATCAAACTTTCTGTTTGATTCTAATAGAATCAATAGAATAGCACTAGTTCGTATGTGACGTCTTGCATATGGTTCTAGAATTCTAATCTATTGATTCTAGACCAGCTAGAATCAATAGTAGATAGACTAGCTAGAATCAATAAAACTTTTAATAGATTCAGAAGTGAAAGTTTGATTCTATTTCTATGAGTCATACGCATATTCTCATATGCAAGTCCATAACTCTGACCTAGTAAGCAAATCCACGAACACCGCCCCGTTTAATAAAACTTCAATAAAACTTTTAATAGATTCAGCAGTGAAAGTTTGATTCTAGCTAGTCTATCTACTATTTCTATGAGTCATATGCAAGACAATAATATCGTAGAAATAGACAATAATATCGGCCACTGCGCGTCTTTTCTAAAATGACGTCTTGCATATGACTCATAGAAATAGTAGATAGACTAGATCTCATCTAGAGATCTAGATGAGTAGATCTCTGACCTAGTAAGCAAATCCACGAACAGAAATAGTAGAAATTGATAAGAAATAGTAGATAGACTAGCTAGAATCAAACTTTCTTGTATTCTAATTGATTTTATTGTATAAGATATTATTGTCTATTAAATAGACAATAATATCGGCCACTGCGCGTCTTTTCTAAAATGACGTCTTGCATATGACTCTTGCTTACTAGATTCATAGCTGAAAAAATTTATTTTTTTTTCTAATGACTTTAAAAGTCATTTATTAAACGGAGTCATATGCAAGACGTCATTTTAGAAAAGACGCGCAATGGCCGATATTATTGTCTATTTCTACCGATATTATATTCTTGCATATGACTCATAGAAATAGTAGATAGACTAGCTAGAATCAAACTTTCACTGCTGAATCTATTAAAAGTTTTATTGATTCTAGCTAGTCCATCTACTATTGATTCTAGCTGGTCTAGAATCAATAGTAAGTTTTTAAAATCAATTAGAATACAAGAAAGTTTAATAAAACTCATAGAAATAAAATTTTATAAAACTTTGATTCTGGACATTTTCCTCTAGGCCTCTAGGTGGCCGATATTCAAATAGATTTAATAGATTCAGCAGTGAAAGTTTGATTCTAGATTCAAATAGATTTCTAAAATGACGTCTTGCATATGACTCATAGAAATAGTAGATAGACTAGCTAGAATCAAACTTTCACTGCTGAATCTATTAAAAGTTTTAATAGATTCTAAAATGACATCTTGCATATGACTCATAGAAAACTTATTATCTCTATCTATTCTATTCTATCTATCTACTCTAAGTATTCTTAGAAACTTATCAAACTTTCACTGCTGAATCTATTAAAAGTTTTGAATCTTTAAGAATTAAAAGTTTTGAATCTATTAAAACTTTTAATAGATTCAACAGTGAAAGTTTGATTCTAGCTAGTCTATCTAGTATTTCTATGAGTCATATGCAAGACGTCATTTTAGAAAAGACGCGCAGTGGCCGATATTATTGTCTATTTCTACCGATATTATATTCTTGCATATGACTCATAGAAATAGTACTACAATATTTTACTACAAAGACTCATAGAAATAGTAGATAGACTAGCTAGAATCAAACTTTCACTGTTTCTAGTGAAGGCTTGCGGCCTCGTGCAAAATATTTTCCTCTAGGCCTCTAGGTGGCCGATATTCAAATAGATTTAATAGATTCAGCAGTGAAAGTTTGATTCTAGCTAGTCTATCTACTATTTCTATGAGTCATATGCAAGTCCTTGTGCAAAATATTTTGATTCTAGCTAGTCTATCTACTATTTCTATGAGTTTTATTTGTCTATTCTAGCTAGTCTATCTACTATTTATGTTATGAATGAAATGAAAGGTCTTGCATACAAGAGTAGATAGATTTATTAAACGGAGTAGAAATAGAAATAGACAATAATATCGGCCACTGCGCGTCTTTTCTAAAATGACGTCTTGCATATGACTCATAGAAATAGTAGATAGACTAGCTAGAATAGACAAATAAAACTCATAGAAATAGTAGATAGACTAGCTAGAATCAAACTATCTACTATTCCGATATACAAGATATTATTGTCTATTAAATAGACAATAATATCGGCCATTGCGCGTCTTTTCTAAAATGACGTATTGCATATGACTCATAGAAATAGTAGATAGACTAGCTAGAAACAAACTTTCTTGTATTCTAATTGATTTTAAAAACTTACTATTGATTCTAGACCAGCTAGAATCAATAGTAGATAGACTAGCTAGAATCAATAAAACTTTTAATAGATTCAGCAGTGAAAGTTTGATTCTATTTCTATGAGTCATACGCATATTCTCATATGCAAGTCCTTGTGCAAAATATTTTGATTCTAGCTAGTCTATCTACTATTTCTATGAGTCATATGCAAGACGTCATTTTAGAAAAGACTTTTTCACTATTCAATAAATAGATTCAAATCTATTTGAATCTAGAATCAAACTTTCTGTTTGATTCTAATAGAATCAATAGAATAGCACTAGTTCGTATGTGACGTCTTGCATATGGTTCTAGAATTCTAATCTATTGATTCTAGACCAGCTAGAATCAATAGTAGATAGACTAGCTAGAATCAATAAAACTTTTAATAGATTCAGCAGTGAAAGTTTGATTCTATATCTATGAGTCATACGCATATTCTCATATGCAAGTCCATAACTCTGACCTAGTAAGCAAATCCACGAACACCGCCCCGTTTAATAAAACTTCAATAAAACTTTTAATAGATTCAGCAGTGAAAGTTTGATTCTAGCTAGTCTATCTACTATTTCTATGAGTCATATGCAAGACAATAATATCGTAGAAATAGACAATAATATTGGCCACTGCGCGTCTTTTCTAAAATGACGTCTTGCATATGACTCATAGAAATAGTAGATAGACTAGATCTCATCTAGAGATCTAGATGAGTAGATCTCTGACCTAGTAAGCAAATCCACGAACAGAAAAAGTAGAAATTGATAAGAAATAGTAGATAGACTAGCTAGAATCAAACTTTCTTGTATTCTAATTGATTTTATTGTATAAGATATTATTGTCTATTATATAGACAATAATATCGGCCACTGCGCGTCTTTTCTAAAATGACGTCTTGCATATGACTCTTGCTTACTAGATTCATAGCTGAAAAAATTTTATTTTTTTTTCTAATGACTTTAAAAGTCATTTATTAAACGGAGTCATATGCAAGACGTCATTTTAGAAAAGACGCGCAGTGGCCGATATTATTGTCTATTTCTACCGATATTATATTCTTGCATATGACTCATAGAAATAGTAGATAGACTAGCTAGAATCAAACTTTCACTGCTGAATCTATTAAAAGTTTTATTGATTCTAGCTAGTCTATCTACTATTGATTCTAGCTGGTCTAGAATCAATAGTAAGTTTTTAAAATCAATTAGAATACAAGAAAGTTTAATAAAACTCATAGAAATAAAATTTTATAAAACTTTGATTCTGGACATTTTCCTCTAGGCCTCTAGGTGGCCGATATTCAAATAGATTTAATAGATTCTAAAATGACGTCTTGCATATGACTCATAGAAAACTTATTATCTCTATCTATTCTATTCTATCTATCTACTCTAAGTATTCTTAGAAACTTATCAAACTTTCACTGTTGAATCTATTAAAAGTTTTGAATTTTTAAGAATTAAAAGTTTTGAATCTATTAAAAGTTTTAATAGATTCAGCAGTGAAAGTTTGATTCTAGCTAGTCTATCTACTATTTCTATGAGTCATATGCAAGACGTCATTTTAGAAAAGACGCGCAGTGGCCGATATTATTGTCTATTTCTACCGATATTATATTCTTGCATATGACTCATAGAAATAGTACTACAATATTTTACTACAAAGACTCATAGAAATAGTAGATAGACTAGCTAGAATCAAACTTTCACTGTTTCTAGTGAAGGCTTGCGGCCTTGTGCAAAATATTTCCCTTTAGGCCTCTAGGTGGCCGATATTCAAATAGATTTAATAGATTCAGCAGTGAAAGTTTGATTCTAGCTAGTCTATCTACTATTTCTATGAGTCATATGCAAGTCCTTGTGCAAAATATTTTGATTCTAGCTAGTCTATCTACTATTTCTATGAGTTTTATTTGTCTATTCTAGCTAGTCTATCTACTATTTATGTTATGAATGAAATGAAAGGTCTTGCATACAAGAGTAGATAGATTTATTAAACGGAGTAGAAATAGAAATAGACAATAATATCGGCCACTGCGCGTCTTTTCTAAAATGACGTCTTGCATATGACTCATAGAAATAGTAGATAGACTAGCTAGAATAGACAAATAAAACTCATAGAAATAGTAGATAGACTAGCTAGAATCAAACTATCTACTATTCCGATATACAAGATATTATTGTCTATTAAATAGACAATAATATCGGCCACTGCGCGTCTTTTCTAAAATGACGTCTTGCATATGACTCATAGAAATAGTAGATAGACTAGCTAGAATCAAACTTTCTTGTATTCTAATTGATTTTAAAAACTTACTATTGATTCTAGACCAGCTAGAATCAATAGTAGATAGACTAGCTAGAATCAATAAAACTTTTAATAGATTCAGCAGTGAAAGTTTGATTCTATTTCTATGAGTCATACGCATATTCTCATATGCAAGTCCTTGTGCAAAATATTTTGATTCTAGCTAGTCTATCTACTATTTCTATGAGTCATATGCAAGACGTCATTTTAGAAAAGACTTTTTCACTATTCAATAAATAGATTCAAATCTATTTGAATCTAGAATCAAACTTTCTGTTTGATTCTAATAGAATCAATAGAATAGCACTAGTTCGTATGTGACGTCTTTAATAAAACTCATAGAAATAAAATTTAGAAAAGACCAGCTAGAATCAATAGTAGATAGACTAGCTAGAATCAATAAAACTTTTAATAGATTCAGCAGTGAATGATTGATTCTATTTCTATGAGTCATACGCATATTCTCATATGCAAGTCCATAACTCTGACCTAGTAAGCAAATCCACGAACACCGCCCCGTTTAATAAAACTTCAATAAGACTTTTAATAGATTCAGCAGTGAAAGTTTGATTCTAGCTAGTCTATCTACTATTTCTATGAGTCATATGCAAGACAATAATATCGTAGAAATAGACAATAATATCGGCCACTGCGCGTCTTTTCTAAAATGACGTCTTGCATATGACTCATAGAAATAGTAGATAGACTAGATCTCATCGAGAGATCTAGATGAGTAGATCTCTGACCTATTAAGCAAATCCACGAACGGAAATAGTAGAAATTGATAAGAAATAGTAGATAGACTAGCTAGAATCAAACTTTCTTGTATTCTAATTGATTTTATTGTATAAGATATTATTGTCTATTAAATAGACAATAATATCGGCCACTGCGCGTCTTTTCTAAAATGACGTCTTGCATATGACTCTTGCTTACTAGATTCATAGCTGAAAAAATTTTATTTTTTTTTCTAATGACTTTAAAAGTCATTTATTAAACGGAGTCATATGCAAGACGTCATTTTAGAAAAGACGCGCAGTGGCCGATATTATTGTCTATTTCTACCGATATTATATTCTTGCATATGACTCATAGAAATAGTAGATAGACTAGCTAGAATCAAACTTTCACTGCTGAATCTATTAAAAGTTTTATTGATTCTAGCTAGTCTATATACTATTGATTCTAGCTTGTCTAGAATCAATAGTAAGTTTTTAAAATCAATTAGAATACAAGAAAGTTTAATAAAACTCATAGAAATAAAATTTTATAAAACTTTGATTCTGGACATTTTCCTCTAGGCCTCTAGGTGGCCGATATTCAAATAGATTTAATAGATTCAGCAGTGGAAGTTTGATTCTAGATTCAAATAGATTTCTAAAATGACGTCTTGCATATGACTCATAGAAATAGTAGATAGACTAGCTAGAATCAAACTTTCACTGCTGAATCTATTAAAAGTTTTAATAGATTCTAAAATGACGTCTTGCATATGACTCATAGAAAACTTATTATCTCTATCTATTCTATTCTATCTATCTACTCTAAGTATTCTTAGAAACTTATCAAACTTTCACTGCTGAATCTATTAAAAGTTTTAATAGATTCTAAAATGACGTTATGCATATGACTCATAAAAAACTTATTATCTCTATCTATTCTATTCTATCTATCTACTCTAAGTATTCTTAGAAACCTATCAAACTTTCACTGCTGAATCTATTAAAAGTTTTGAATCTTTAAGAATTAAAAGTTTTGAATTTATTAAAACTTTTAATAGAGTCAGCAGTGAAAGTTTGATTTTAGCTAGTCTATCTACTATTTCTATGAGTCATATGCAAGACGTCATTTTAGAAAAGACGCGCAGTGGCCGAAATTATTGTCTATTTCTACCGATATTATATTCTTGCATATGACTCATAGAAATAGTACAACAATATTTTACTACAAAGACTCATAGAAATAGTAGATAGACTAGCTAGAATCAAACTTTCACTGTTTCTAGTGAAGGCTTGCGGCCTTGTGCAAAATATTTTCCTCTAGGCCTCTAGGTGGCCGATATTCAAATAGATTTAATAGATTCAGCAGTGAAAGTTTGATTCTAGCTAGTCTATCTACTATTTCTATGAGTCATATGCAAGTCCTTGTGCAAAATATTTTGATTCTAGCTAGTCTATCTACTATTTCTATGAGTTTTATTTGTCTATTCTAGCTAGTCTATCTACTATTTATGTTATGAATGAAATGAAAGGTCTTGCATACAAGAGTAGATAGATTTATTAAACGGAGTAGAAATAGAAATAGACAATAATATCGGCCACTGCGCGTCTTTTCTAAAATGACGTCTTGCATATGACTCATAGAAATAGTAGATACACTAGCTAGAATCAAACTATCTACTATTCCGATATACAAGATATTATTGTCTATTAAATAGACAATAATATCGGCCACTGCGCGTCTTTTCTAAAATGACGTCTTGCATATGACTCATAGAAATAGTAGATAGACTAGCTAGAATCAAACTTTCTTGTGTTCTAATTGATTTTAAAAACTTACTATTGATTATAGACCAGCTAGAATCAATAGTAGATAGACTAGCTAAAATCAATAAAACTTTTAATAGATTCAGCAGTGAAAGTTTGATTCTATTTCTATGAGTCATACGCATATTCTCATATGCAAGTCCTTGTGCAAAATATTTTGATTCTAGCTAGTCTATCTACTATTTCTATGAGTCATATGCATGACGTCATTTTAGAAAAGACTTTTTCACTGTTCAATAAATAGATTCAAATCTATTTGAATCTAGAATCAAACTTTCTGTTTGATTTTAATAGAATCAATAGAATAGCACTAGTTCGTATGTGACGTCTTGCATATGGTTCTAGAATTCTAATCTATTGATTCTAGACCAGCTAGAATCAATAGTAGATAGACTAGCTAGAATCAATAAAACTTTTAATAGATTCAGCAGTGAAAGTTTGATTCTATTTCTATGAGTCATACGCATATTCTCATATGCAAGTCCATAACTCTGACCTAGTAAGCAAATCCACGAACACCGCCCCGTTTAATAAAACTTCAATAAAACTTTTAATAGATTCAGCAGTGAAAGTTTGATTCTAGCTAGTCTATCTACTATTTCTATGAGTCATATGCAAGACAATAATATCGTAGAAATAGACAATAATATCGGCCACTGCGCGTCTTTTCTAAAATGACGTCTTGCATATGACTCATAGAAATAGTAGATAGACTAGATCTCATCTAGAGATCTAGATGAGTAGATCTCTGACCTAGTAAGCAAATCCACGAACAGAAATAGTAGAAATTGATAAGAAATAGTAGATAGACTAGCTAGAATCAAACTTTCTTGTATTCTAATTGATTTTATTGTATAAGATATTATTGTCTATTAAATAGACAATAATATCGGCCACTGCGCGTCTTTTCTAAAATGACGTCTTGCATATGACTCTTGCTTAGTAGATTCATAGCTAAAAAAATTTTATTTTTTTTTCTAATGACTTTAAAAGTCATTTATTAAACGGAGTCATATGCAAGACGTCATTTTAGAAAAGATGCGCAGTGGCCGATATTATTGTCTATTTCTACCGATATTATATTCTTGCATATGACTCATAGAAATAGTAGATAGACTAGCTAGAATCAAACTTTCACTGCTGAATCTATTAAAAGTTTTATTGATTCTAGCTAGTCTATCTACTATTGATTCTAGCTGGTCTAGAATCAATAGTAAGTTTTTAAAATCAATTAGAATACAAGAAAGTTTAATAAAACTCATAGAAATAAAATTTTATAAAACTTTGATTCCGGACATTTTCCTCTAGGCCTCTAGGTGGCCGATATTCAAATAGATTTAATAGATTCAGCAGTGAAAGTTTGATTCTAGATTCAATTTCTATGAGTCATATGCAAGACGTCATTTTAGAAAAGACTTTTTCACTATTCAATAAATAGATTCAAATCTATTTGAATCTAGAATCAAACTTTCTGTTTGATTCTAATAGAATCAATAGAATAGCACTAGTTCGTATGTGACGTCTTTAATAAAACTCATAGAAATAAAATTTTATAAAACTTTGATTCTGGACATTTTCCTCTAGGCCTCTAGGTGGCCGATATTCAAATAGGTTTAATAGATTCAGCAGTGAAAGTTTGATTCTAGATTCAAATAGATTTCTAAAATGACGTCTTGCATATGACTCATAGAAATAGTAGATAGACTAGCTAGAATCAAACTTTCACTGCTGAATCTATTAAAAGTTTTAATAGATTCTAAAATGACGTCTTGCATATGACTCATAGAAAACTTATTATCTCTATCTATTCTATTCTATCTATCTACTCTAAGTATTCTTAGAAACTTATCAAACTTTCACCGCTGAATCTATTAAAAGTTTTGAATCTTTAAGAATTAAAAGTTTTGAATCTATTAAAACTTTTAATAGATTCAGCAGTGAAAGTTTGATTCTAGCTAGTCTATCTACTATTTCTATGAGTCATATGCAAGACGTCATTTAGAAAAGACGCGCAGTGGCCGATATTATTGTCTATTTCTACCGATATTATATTCTTGCATATGACTCATAGAAATAGTACTACAATATTTTACTACAAAGACTCATAGAAATAGTAGATAGACTAGCTAGAATCAAACTTTCACTGTTTCTAGTGAAGGCTTGCGGCCTTGTGCAAAATATTTTCCTCTAGGCCTTTAGGTGGCCGATATTCAAATAGATTTAATAGATTCAGCAGTGAAAGTTTGATTCTAGCTAGTCTATCTACTATTTCTATGAGTCATATGCAAGTCCTTGTGCAAAATATTTTGATTCTAGCTAGTCTGTCTACTATTTCTATGAATTTTATTGGTCTATTCTAGCTAGTCTATCTACTATTTATGTTATGAATGAAATGAAAGGTCTTGCATACAAGAGTAGATAGATTTATTAAACGGAGTAGAAATAGAAATAGACAATAATATCGGCCACTGCGCGTCTTTTCTAAAATGACGTCTTGCATATGACTCATAGAAATAGTAGATAGACTAGCTAGAATAGACAAATAAAACTCATAGAAATAGTAGATAGACTAGCTAGAATCAAACTATCTACTATTCCGATATACAAGATATTATTGTCTATTAAATAGACAATAATATCGGCCACTGCGCGTCTTTTCTAAAATGACGTCTTGCATATGACTCATAGAAATAGTAGATAGACTAGCTAGAATCAAACTTTCTTGTATTCTAATTGATTTTAAAAACTTACTATTGATTCTAGACCAGCTAGAATCAATAGTAGATAGACTAGCTAGAATCAATAAAACTTTTAATAGATTCAGCAGTGAAAGTTTGATTCTATTTCTATGAGTCATACGCATATTCTCATATGCAAGTCCTTGTGCAAAATATTTTGATTCTAGCTAGTCTATCTACTATTTCTATGAGGCATATGCAAGACGTCATTTTAGAAAAGACTTTTTCACTATTCAATAAATAGATTCAAATCTATTTGAATCTAGAATCAAACTTTCTGTTTGATTCTAATAGAATCAATAGAATAGCACTAGTTCGTATGTGACGTCTTGCATATGGTTCTAGAATTCTAATCTATTGATTCTAGACCAGCTAGAATCAATAGTAGATAGACTAGCTAGAATCAATAAAACTTTTAATAGATTCAGCAGTGAAAGTTTGATTCTATTTCTATGAGTCATACGCATATTCTCATATGCAAGTCCATAACTCTGACCTAGTAAGCAAATCCACGAACACCGCCCCGTTTAATAAAACTTCAATAAAACTTTTAATAGATTCAGCAGTGAAAGTTTGATTCTAGCTAGTCTATCTACTATTTCTATGAGTCATATGCAAGACAATAATATCGTAGAAATAGACAATAATATCGGCCACTGCGCGTCTTTTCTAAAATGACGTCTTGCATATGACTCATAGAAATAGTAGATAGACTAGATCTCATCTAGAGATCTAGATGAGTAGATCTCTGACCTAGTAAGCAAATCCACGAACAGAAATAGTAGAAATTGATAAGAAATAGTAGATAGACTAGCTAGAATCAAACTTTCTTGTATTCTAATTGATTTTATTGTATAAGATATTATTGTCTATTAAATAGACAATAATATCGGCCACTGCGCGTCTTTTCTAAAATGACGTCTTGCATATGACTCTTGCTTACTAGATTCATAGCTGAAAAATTTTTTTTTTTTCTAATGACTTTAAAAGTCATTTATTAAACGGAGTCATATGCAAGACGTCATTTTAGAAAAGACGCGCAGTGGCCGATATTATTGTCTATTTCTACCGATATTATATTCTTGCATATGACTCATAGAAATAGTAGATAGACTAGCTAGAATCAAACTTTCACTGCTGAATCTATTAAAAGTTTTATTGATTCTAGCTAGTCTATCTACTATTGATTCTAGCTGGTCTAGAATCAATAGTAAGTTTTTAAAATCAATTAGAATACAAGAAAGTTTAATAAGACTCATAGAAATAAAATTTTATAAAACTTTGATTCTGGACATTTTCCTCTAGGCCTCTAGGTGGCCGATATTCAAATAGATTTAATAGATTCAGCAGTGAAAGTTTGATTCTAGATTCAAATAGATTTCTAAAATGACGTCTTGCATATGACTCATAGAAATAGTAGATAGACTAGCTAGAATCAAACTTTCACTGCTGAATCTATTAAAAGTTTTAATAGATTCTAAAATGACGTCTTGCATATGACTCATAGAAAACTTATTATCTCTATCTATTCTATTCTATCTATCTACTCTAAGTATTCTTAGAAACTTATCAAACTTTCACTGCTGAATCTATTAAAAGTTTTGAATCTTTAAGAATTAAAAGTTTTGAATCTATTAAAACTTTTAATAGATTCAGCAGTGAAAGTTTGATTCTAGCTAGTCTATCTACTATTTCTATGAGTCATATGCAAGACGTCATTTTAGAAAAGACGCGCAGTGGCCGATATTATTGTCTATTTCTACCGATATTATATTCTTGCATATGACTCATAGAAATAGTA
>NW_027063030.1:80731-118429 GCF_032884065.1 Artemia franciscana
TACTATTTCTATGAGTCATATGCAAGAATATAATATCGGTAGAAATAGACAATAATATCGGCCACTGCGCGTCTTTTCTAAAATGACGTCTTGCATATGACTCATAGAAATAGTAGATAGACTAGATCTCATCGAGAGATCTAGATGAGTAGATCTCTGACCTATTAAGCAAATCCACGAACGGAAATAGTAGAAATTGATAAGAAATAGTAGATAGACTAGCTAGAATCAAACTTTCTTGTATTCTAATTGATTTTATTGTATAAGATATTATTGTCTATTAAATAGACAATAATATCGGCCACTGCGCGTCTTTTCTAAAATGACGTCTTGCATATGACTCTTGCTTACTAGATTCATAGCTGAAAAAATTTTATTTTTTTTTCTAATGACTTTAAAAGTCATTTATTAAACGGAGTCATATGCAAGACGTCATTTTAGAAAAGACGCGCAGTGGCCGATATTATTGTCTATTTCTACCGATATTATATTCTTGCATATGACTCATAGAAATAGTAGATAGACTAGCTAGAATCAAACTTTCACTGCTGAATCTATTAAAAGTTTTATTGATTCTAGCTAGTCTATATACTATTGATTCTAGCTTGTCTAGAATCAATAGTAAGTTTTTAAAATCAATTAGAATACAAGAAAGTTTAATAAAACTCATAGAAATAAAATTTTATAAAACTTTGATTCTGGACATTTTCCTCTAGGCCTCTAGGTGGCCGATATTCAAATAGATTTAATAGATTCAGCAGTGGAAGTTTGATTCTAGATTCAAATAGATTTCTAAAATGACGTCTTGCATATGACTCATAGAAATAGTAGATAGACTAGCTAGAATCAAACTTTCACTGCTGAATCTATTAAAAGTTTTAATAGATTCTAAAATGACGTCTTGCATATGACTCATAGAAAACTGATTATCTCTATCTATTCTATTCTATCTATCTACTCTAAGTATTCTTAGAAACTTATCAAACTTTCACTGCTGAATCTATTAAAAGTTTTAATAGATTCTAAAATGACGTTATGCATATGACTCATAAAAAACTTATTATCTCTATCTATTCTATTCTATCTATCTACTCTAAGTATTCTTAGAAACCTATCAAACTTTCACTGCTGAATCTATTAAAAGTTTTGAATCTTTAAGAATTAAAAGTTTTGAATTTATTAAAACTTTTAATAGAGTCAGCAGTGAAAGTTTGATTTTAGCTAGTCTATCTACTATTTCTATGAGTCATATGCAAGACGTCATTTTAGAAAAGACGCGCAGTGGCCGAAATTATTGTCTATTTCTACCGATATTATATTCTTGCATATGACTCATAGAAATAGTACAACAATATTTTACTACAAAGACTCATAGAAATAGTAGATAGACTAGCTAGAATCAAACTTTCACTGTTTCTAGTGAAGGCTTGCGGCCTTGTGCAAAATATTTTCCTCTAGGCCTCTAGGTGGCCGATATTCAAATAGATTTAATAGATTCAGCAGTGAAAGTTTGATTCTAGCTAGTCTATCTACTATTTCTATGAGTCATATGCAAGTCCTTGTGCAAAATATTTTGATTCTAGCTAGTCTATCTACTATTTCTATGAGTTTTATTTGTCTATTCTAGCTAGTCTATCTACTATTTATGTTATGAATGAAATGAAAGGTCTTGCATACAAGAGTAGATAGATTTATTAAACGGAGTAGAAATAGAAATAGACAATAATATCGGCCACTGCGCGTCTTTTCTAAAATGACGTCTTGCATATGACTCATAGAAATAGTAGATACACTAGCTAGAATCAAACTATCTACTATTCCGATATACAAGATATTATTGTCTATTAAATAGACAATAATATCGGCCACTGCGCGTCTTTTCTAAAATGACGTCTTGCATATGACTCATAGAAATAGTAGATAGACTAGCTAGAATCAAACTTTCTTGTGTTCTAATTGATTTTAAAAACTTACTATTGATTATAGACCAGCTAGAATCAATAGTAGATAGACTAGCTAAAATCAATAAAACTTTTAATAGATTCAGCAGTGAAAGTTTGATTCTATTTCTATGAGTCATACGCATATTCTCATATGCAAGTCCTTGTGCAAAATATTTTGATTCTAGCTAGTCTATCTACTATTTCTATGAGTCATATGCATGACGTCATTTTAGAAAAGACTTTTTCACTGTTCAATAAATAGATTCAAATCTATTTGAATCTAGAATCAAACTTTCTGTTTGATTTTAATAGAATCAATAGAATAGCACTAGTTCGTATGTGACGTCTTGCATATGGTTCTAGAATTCTAATCTATTGATTCTAGACCAGCTAGAATCAATAGTAGATAGACTAGCTAGAATCAATAAAACTTTTAATAGATTCAGCAGTGAAAGTTTGATTCTATTTCTATGAGTCATACGCATATTCTCATATGCAAGTCCATAACTCTGACCTAGTAAGCAAATCCACGAACACCGCCCCGTTTAATAAAACTTCAATAAAACTTTTAATAGATTCAGCAGTGAAAGTTTGATTCTAGCTAGTCTATCTACTATTTCTATGAGTCATATGCAAGACAATAATATCGTAGAAATAGACAATAATATCGGCCACTGCGCGTCTTTTCTAAAATGACGTCTTGCATATGACTCATAGAAATAGTAGATAGACTAGATCTCATCTAGAGATCTAGATGAGTAGATCTCTGACCTAGTAAGCAAATCCACGAACAGAAATAGTAGAAATTGATAAGAAATAGTAGATAGACTAGCTAGAATCAAACTTTCTTGTATTCTAATTGATTTTATTGTATAAGATATTATTGTCTATTAAATAGACAATAATATCGGCCACTGCGCGTCTTTTTTCTAAAATGACGTCTTGCATATGACTCTTGCTTAGTAGATTCATAGCTAAAAAAATTTTATTTTTTTTTCTAATGACTTTAAAAGTCATTTATTAAACGGAGTCATATGCAAGACGTCATTTTAGAAAAGATGCGCAGTGGCCGATATTATTGTCTATTTCTACCGATATTATATTCTTGCATATGACTCATAGAAATAGTAGATAGACTAGCTAGAATCAAACTTTCACTGCTGAATCTATTAAAAGTTTTATTGATTCTAGCTAGTCTATCTACTATTGATTCTAGCTGGTCTAGAATCAATAGTAAGTTTTTAAAATCAATTAGAATACAAGAAAGTTTAATAAAACTCATAGAAATAAAATTTTATAAAACTTTGATTCCGGACATTTTCCTCTAGGCCTCTAGGTGGCCGATATTCAAATAGATTTAATAGATTCAGCAGTGAAAGTTTGATTCTAGATTCAATTTCTATGAGTCATATGCAAGACGTCATTTTAGAAAAGACTTTTTCACTATTCAATAAATAGATTCAAATCTATTTGAATCTAGAATCAAACTTTCTGTTTGATTCTAATAGAATCAATAGAATAGCACTAGTTCGTATGTGACGTCTTTAATAAAACTCATAGAAATAAAATTTTATAAAACTTTGATTCTGGACATTTTCCTCTAGGCCTCTAGGTGGCCGATATTCAAATAGGTTTAATAGATTCAGCAGTGAAAGTTTGATTCTAGATTCAAATAGATTTCTAAAATGACGTCTTGCATATGACTCATAGAAATAGTAGATAGACTAGCTAGAATCAAACTTTCACTGCTGAATCTATTAAAAGTTTTAATAGATTCTAAAATGACGTCTTGCATATGACTCATAGAAAACTTATTATCTCTATCTATTCTATTCTATCTATCTACTCTAAGTATTCTTAGAAACTTATCAAACTTTCACCGCTGAATCTATTAAAAGTTTTGAATCTTTAAGAATTAAAAGTTTTGAATCTATTAAAACTTTTAATAGATTCAGCAGTGAAAGTTTGATTCTAGCTAGTCTATCTACTATTTCTATGAGTCATATGCAAGACGTCATTTTAGAAAAGACGCGCAGTGGCCGATATTATTGTCTATTTCTACCGATATTATATTCTTGCATATGACTCATAGAAATAGTACTACAATATTTTACTACAAAGACTCATAGAAATAGTAGATAGACTAGCTAGAATCAAACTTTCACTGTTTCTAGTGAAGGCTTGCGGCCTTGTGCAAAATATTTTCCTCTAGGCCTTTAGGTGGCCGATATTCAAATAGATTTAATAGATTCAGCAGTGAAAGTTTGATTCTAGCTAGTCTATCTACTATTTCTATGAGTCATATGCAAGTCCTTGTGCAAAATATTTTGATTCTAGCTAGTCTGTCTACTATTTCTATGAATTTTATTGGTCTATTCTAGCTAGTCTATCTACTATTTATGTTATGAATGAAATGAAAGGTCTTGCATACAAGAGTAGATAGATTTATTAAACGGAGTAGAAATAGAAATAGACAATAATATCGGCCACTGCGCGTCTTTTCTAAAATGACGTCTTGCATATGACTCATAGAAATAGTAGATAGACTAGCTAGAATAGACAAATAAAACTCATAGAAATAGTAGATAGACTAGCTAGAATCAAACTATCTACTATTCCGATATACAAGATATTATTGTCTATTAAATAGACAATAATATCGGCCACTGCGCGTCTTTTCTAAAATGACGTCTTGCATATGACTCATAGAAATAGTAGATAGACTAGCTAGAATCAAACTTTCTTGTATTCTAATTGATTTTAAAAACTTACTATTGATTCTAGACCAGCTAGAATCAATAGTAGATAGACTAGCTAGAATCAATAAAACTTTTAATAGATTCAGCAGTGAAAGTTTGATTCTATTTCTATGAGTCATACGCATATTCTCATATGCAAGTCCTTGTGCAAAATATTTTGATTCTAGCTAGTCTATCTACTATTTCTATGAGGCATATGCAAGACGTCATTTTAGAAAAGACTTTTTCACTATTCAATAAATAGATTCAAATCTATTTGAATCTAGAATCAAACTTTCTGTTTGATTCTAATAGAATCAATAGAATAGCACTAGTTCGTATGTGACGTCTTGCATATGGTTCTAGAATTCTAATCTATTGATTCTAGACCAGCTAGAATCAATAGTAGATAGACTAGCTAGAATCAATAAAACTTTTAATAGATTCAGCAGTGAAAGTTTGATTCTATTTCTATGAGTCATACGCATATTCTCATATGCAAGTCCATAACTCTGACCTAGTAAGCAAATCCACGAACACCGCCCCGTTTAATAAAACTTCAATAAAACTTTTAATAGATTCAGCAGTGAAAGTTTGATTCTAGCTAGTCTATCTACTATTTCTATGAGTCATATGCAAGACAATAATATCGTAGAAATAGACAATAATATCGGCCACTGCGCGTCTTTTCTAAAATGACGTCTTGCATATGACTCATAGAAATAGTAGATAGACTAGATCTCATCTAGAGATCTAGATGAGTAGATCTCTGACCTAGTAAGCAAATCCACGAACAGAAATAGTAGAAATTGATAAGAAATAGTAGATAGACTAGCTAGAATCAAACTTTCTTGTATTCTAATTGATTTTATTGTATAAGATATTATTGTCTATTAAATAGACAATAATATCGGCCACTGCGCGTCTTTTCTAAAATGACGTCTTGCATATGACTCTTGCTTACTAGATTCATAGCTGAAAAATTTTTTTTTTTTTCTAATGACTTTAAAAGTCATTTATTAAACGGAGTCATATGCAAGACGTCATTTTAGAAAAGACGCGCAGTGGCCGATATTATTGTCTATTTCTACCGATATTATATTCTTGCATATGACTCATAGAAATAGTAGATAGACTAGCTAGAATCAAACTTTCACTGCTGAATCTATTAAAAGTTTTATTGATTCTAGCTAGTCTATCTACTATTGATTCTAGCTGGTCTAGAATCAATAGTAAGTTTTTAAAATCAATTAGAATACAAGAAAGTTTAATAAGACTCATAGAAATAAAATTTTATAAAACTTTGATTCTGGACATTTTCCTCTAGGCCTCTAGGTGGCCGATATTCAAATAGATTTAATAGATTCAGCAGTGAAAGTTTGATTCTAGATTCAAATAGATTTCTAAAATGACGTCTTGCATATGACTCATAGAAATAGTAGATAGACTAGCTAGAATCAAACTTTCACTGCTGAATCTATTAAAAGTTTTAATAGATTCTAAAATGACGTCTTGCATATGACTCATAGAAAACTTATTATCTCTATCTATTCTATTCTATCTATCTACTCTAAGTATTCTTAGAAACTTATCAAACTTTCACTGCTGAATCTATTAAAAGTTTTGAATCTTTAAGAATTAAAAGTTTTGAATCTATTAAAACTTTTAATAGATTCAGCAGTGAAAGTTTGATTCTAGCTAGTCTATCTACTATTTCTATGAGTCATATGCAAGACGTCATTTTAGAAAAGACGCGCAGTGGCCGATATTATTGTCTATTTCTACCGATATTATATTCTTGCATATGACTCATAGAAATAGTACTACAATATTTTACTACAAAGACTCATAGAAATAGTAGATAGACTAGCTAGAATCAAACTTTCACTGTTTCTAGTGAAGGCTTGCGGCCTTGTGCAAAATATTTTCCTCTAGGCCTCTAGGTGGCCGATATTCAAATAGATTTAATAGATTCAGCAGTTAAAGTTTGATTCTAGCTAGTCTATCTACTATTTCTATGAGTCATATGCAAGTCCTTGTGCAAAATGTTTTGATTCTAGCTAGTCTATCTACTATTTCTATGAGTTTTATTTGTCTATTCTAGCTAGTCTATCTACTATTTATGTTATGAATGAAATGAAAGGTCTTGCATACAAGAGTAGATAGATTTATTAAACGGAGTAGAAATAGAAATAGACAATAATATCGGCCACTGCGCATCTTTTCTAAAATGATGCCTTGCATATGACTCATAGAAATAGTAGATAGACTAGCTAGAATAGACAAATAAAACTCATAGAAATAGTAGATAGACTAGCTAGAATCAAACTATCTACTATTCCGATATACAAGATATTATTGTCTATTAAATAGACAATAATATCGACCACTGCGCGTCTTTTCTAAAATGACGTCTTGCATATGACTCATAGAAATAGTAGATAGACTAGCTAGAATCAAACTTTCTTGTATTGTAATTGATTTTAAAAACTTACTATTGATTCTAGACCAGCTAGAATCAATAGTAGATAGACTAGCTAGAATCAGTAAAACTTTTAATAGATTCAGCAGTGAAAGTTTGATTCTATTTCTATGAGTCATACGCATATTCTCATATGCAAGTCCTTGAGCAAAATATTTTGATTCTAGCTAGTCTATCTACTATATCTATGAGTCATATGCAAGACGTCATTTTAGAAAAAACTTTTTCACTATTCAATAAATAGATTCAAATCTATTTGAATCTAGAATCAAACTTTCTGTTTGATTCTAATAGAATCAATAGAATAGCACTAGTTCGTATGTGACGTCTTGCATATGGTTCTAGAATTCTAATCTATTGATTCTAGACCAGCTAGAATCAATAGTAGATAGACTAGCTAGAATCAATAAAACTTTTAATAGATTCAGCAGTGAAAGTTTGATTATATTTCTATGAGTCATACGCATATTCTCATATGCAAGTCCATAACTCTGACCTAGTAAGCAAATCCACGAACACCGCCCCGTTTAATAAAACTTCAATAAAACTTTTAATAGATTCAGCAGTGAAAGTTTGATTCTAGCTAGTCTATCTACTATTTCTATGAGTCATATGCAAGACAATAATATCGTAGAAATAGACAATAATATCGGCCACTGCGCGTCTTTTCTAAAATGACGTCTTGCATATGACTCATAGAAATAGTAGATAGACTAGATCTCATCTAGAGATCTAGATGAGTAGATCTCTGACCTAGTAAGCAAATCCACGAACAGAAATAGAAGAAATTGATAAGAAATAGTAGATAGACTAGCTAGAATCAAACTTTCTTGTATTCTAATTGATTTTATTGTATAAGATATTATTGTCTATTAAATAGACAATAATATCGGCCACTGCGCGTCTTTTCTAAAATGACGTCTTGCATATGACTCTTGCTTACTAGATTCATAGCTGAAAAAATTATATTTTTTTTTCTAATGACTTTAAAAGTCATTTATTAAACGGAGTCATATGCAAGACGTCATTTTAGAAAAGACGCGCAGTGGCCGATATTATTGTCTATATCTACCGATATTATATTCTTGCATATGACTCATAGAAATAGTAGATAGACTAGCTAGAATCAAACTTTCACTGCTGAATCTATTAAAAGTTTTATTGATTCTAGCTAGTCTATCTACTATTGATTCTAGCTGGTCTAGAATCAATAGTAAGTTTTTAAAATCAATTAGAATACAAGAAAGTTTAATAAAACTCATAGAAATAAAATTTTATAAAACTTTGATTCTGGACATTTTCCTCTAGGCCTCTAGGTGGCCGATATTCAAATAGATTTAATTGATTCAGCAGTGAAAGTTTGATTCTAGATTCAAATAGATTTCTAAAATGACGTCTTGCATATGACTCATAGAAATAGTAGATAGACTAGCTAGAATCAAACTTTCACTGCTGAATCTATTAAAAGTTTTAATAGATTCTAAAATGACGTCTTGCATATGACTCATAGAAAACTTATTATCTCTATCTATTCTATTCTATCTATCTACTCTAAGTATTCTTAGAAACTTATCAAACTTTCACTGCTGAATCTATTAAAAGTTTTGAATCTTTAAGAATTAAAAGTTTTGAATCTATTAAAACTTTTAATAGATTCAGCAGTGAAAGTTTGATTCTAGCTAGTCTATCTACTATTTCTATGAGTCATATGCAAGACGTCATTTTAGAAAAGACGCGCAGTGGCCGATATTATTGTCTATTTCTACCGATATTATATTCTTGCATATGACTCATAGAAATAGTACTACAATATTTTACTACAAAGACTCATAGAAATAGTAGATAGACTAGCTAGAATCAAACTTTCACTGTTTCTAGTGAAGGCTTGCGGCCTTGTGCAAAATATTTTCCTCTAGGCCTTTAGGTGGCCGATATTCAAATAGATTTAATAGATTCAGCAGTGAAAGTTTGATTCTAGCTAGTCTATCTACTATTTCTATGAGTCATATGCAAGTCCTTGTGCAAAATATTTTGATTCTAGCTAGTCTGTCTACTATTTCTATGAGTTTTATTTGTCTATTCTAGCTAGTCTATCTACTATTTATGTTATGAATGAAATGAAAGGTCTTGCATACAAGAGTAGATAGATTTATTAAACGGAGTAGAAATAGAAATAGACAATAATATCGGCCACTGCGCGTCTTTTCTAAAATGACGTCTTGCATATGACTCATAGAAATAGTAGATAGACTAGCTAGAATAGACAAATAAAACTCATAGAAATAGTAGATAGACTAGCTAGAATCAAACTATCTACTATTCCGATATACAAGATATTATTGTCTATTAAATAGACAATAATATCGGCCACTGCGCGTCTTTTCTAAAATGACGTCTTGCATATGACTCATAGAAATAGTAGATAGACTAGCTAGAATCAAACTTTCTTGTATTCTAATTGATTTTAAAAACTTACTATTGATTCTAGACCAGCTAGAATCAATAGTAGATAGACTAGCTAGAATCAATAAAACTTTTAATAGATTCAGCAGTGAAAGTTTGATTCTATTTCTATGAGTCATACGCATATTCTCATATGCAAGTCCTTGTGCAAAATATTTTGATTCTAGCTAGTCTATCTACTATTTCTATGAGGCATATGCAAGACGTCATTTTAGAAAAGACTTTTTCACTATTCAATAAATAGATTCAAATCTATTTGAATCTAGAATCAAACTTTCTGTTTGATTCTAATAGAATCAATAGAATAGCACTAGTTCGTATGTGACGTCTTGCATATGGTTCTAGAATTCTAATCTATTGATTCTAGACCAGCTAGAATCAATAGTAGATGGACTAGCTAGAATCAATAAAACTTTTAATAGATTCAGCAGTGAAAGTTTGATTCTATTTCTATGAGTCATACGCATATTCTCATATGCAAGTCCATAACTCTGACCTAGTAAGCAAATCCACGAACACCGCCCCGTTTAATAAAACTTCAATAAAACTTTTAATAGATTCAGCAGTGAAAGTTTGATTCTAGCTAGTCTATCTACTATTTCTATGAGTCATATGCAAGACAATAATATCGTAGAAATAGACAATAATATCGGCCACTGCGCGTCTTTTCTAAAATGACGTCTTGCATATGACTCATAGAAATAGTAGATAGACTAGATCTCATCTAGAGATCTAGATGAGTAGATCTCTGACCTAGTAAGCAAATCCACGAACAGAAATAGTAGAAATTGATAAGAAATAGTAGATAGACTAGCTAGAATCAAACTTTCTTGTATTCTAATTGATTTTATTGTATAAGATATTATTGTCTATTAAATAGACAATAATATCGGCCACTGCGCGTCTTTTCTAAAATGACGTCTTGCATATGACTCTTGCTTACTAGATTCATAGCTGAAAAAATTTTTTTTTTTTTTCTAATGACTTTAAAAGTCATTTATTAAACGGAGTCATATGCAAGACGTCATTTTAGAAAAGACGCGCAGTGGCCGATATTATTGTCTATTTCTACCGATATTATATTCTTGCATATGACTCATAGAAATAGTAGATAGACTAGCTAGAATCAAACTTTCACTGCTGAATCTATTAAAAGTTTTATTGATTCTAGCTAGTCTATCTACTATTGATTCTAGCTGGTCTAGAATCAATAGTAAGTTTTTAAAATCAATTAGAATACAAGAAAGTTTAATAAGACTCATAGAAATAAAATTTTATAAAACTTTGATTCTGGACATTTTCCTCTAGGCCTCTAGGTGGCCGATATTCAAATAGATTTAATAGATTCAGCAGTGAAAGTTTGATTCTAGATTCAAATAGATTTCTAAAATGACGTCTTGCATATGACTCATAGAAATAGTAGATAGACTAGCTAGAATCAAACTTTCACTGCTGAATCTATTAAAAGTTTTAATAGATTCTAAAATGACGTCTTGCATATGACTCATAGAAAACTTATTATCTCTATCTATTCTATTCTATCTATCTACTCTAAGTATTCTTAGAAACCTATCAAACTTTCACTGCTGAATCTATTAAAAGTTTTGAATCTTTAAGAATTAAAAGTTTTGAATCTATTAAAACTTTTAATAGATTCAGCAGTGAAAGTTTGATTCTAGCTAGTCTATCTACTATTTCTATGAGTCATATGCAAGACGTCATTTTAGAAAAGACGCGCAGTGGCCGATATTATTGTCTATTTCTACCGATATTATATTCTTGCATATGACTCATAGAAATAGTACTACAATATTTTACTACAAAGACTCATAGAAATAGTAGATAGACTAGCTAGAATCAAACTTTCACTGTTTCTAGTGAAGGCTTGCGGCCTTGTGCAAAATATTTTCCTCTAGGCCTCTAGGTGGCCGATATTCAAATAGATTTAATAGATTCAGCAGTGAAAGTTTGATTCTAGCTAGTCTATCTACTATTTCTATGAGTCATATGCAAGTCCTTGTGCAAAATATTTTGATTCTAGCTAGTCTATCTACTATTTCTATGAGTTTTATTTGTCTATTCTAGCTAGTCTATCTACTATTTATGTTATGAATGAAATGAAAGGTCTTGCATACAAGAGTAGATAGATTTATTAAACGGAGTAGAAATAGAAATAGACAATAATATCGGCCACTGCACATCTTTTCTAAAATGACGCCTTGCATATGACTCATAGAAATAGTAGATAGACTAGCTAGAATAGACAAATAAAACTCATAGAAATAGTAGATAGACTAGCTAGAATCAAACTATCTACTATTCCGATATACAAGATATTATTGTCTATTAAATAGACAATAATATCGACCACTGCGCGTCTTTTCTAAAATGACGTCTTGCATATGACTCATAGAAATAGTAGATAGACTAGCTAGAATCAAACTTTCTTGTATTGTAATTGATTTTAAAAACTTACTATTGATTCTAGACCAGCTAGAATCAATAGTAGATAGACTAGCTAGAATCAGTAAAACTTTTAATAGATTCAGCAGTGAAAGTTTGATTCTATTTCTATGAGTCATACGCATATTCTCATATGCAAGTCCTTGAGCAAAATATTTTGATTCTAGCTAGTCTATCTACTATATCTATGAGTCATATGCAAGACGTCATTTTAGAAAAAACTTTTTCACTATTCAATAAATAGATTCAAATCTATTTGAATCTAGAATCAAACTTTCTGTTTGATTCTAATAGAATCAATAGAATAGCACTAGTTCGTATGTGACGTCTTGCATATGGTTCTAGAATTCTAATCTATTGATTCTAGACCAGCTAGAATCAATAGTAGATAGACTAGCTAGAATCAATAAAACTTTTAATAGATTCAGCAGTGAAAGTTTGATTATATTTCTATGAGTCATACGCATATTCTCATATGCAAGTCCATAACTCTGACCTAGTAAGCAAATCCACGAACACCGCCCCGTTTAATAAAACTTCAATAAAACTTTTAATAGATTCAGCAGTGAAAGTTTGATTCTAGCTAGTCTATCTACTATTTCTATGAGTCATATGCAAGACAATAATATCGTTGAAATAGACAATAATATCGGCCACTGCGCGTCTTTTCTAAAATGACGTCTTGCATATGACTCATAGAAATAGTAGATAGACTAGATCTCATCTAGAGATCTAGATGAGTAGATCTCTGACCTAGTAAGCAAATCCACGAACAGAAATAGAAGAAATTGATAAGAAATAGTAGATAGACTAGCTAGAATCAAACTTTCTTGTATTCTAATTGATTTTATTGTATAAGATATTATTGTCTATTAAATAGACAATAATATCGGCCACTGCGCGTCTTTTCTAAAATGACGTCTTGCATATGACTCTTGCTTACTAGATTCATAGCTGAAAAAATTATATTTTTTTTCTAATGACTTTAAAAGTCATTTATTAAACGGAGTCATATGCAAGACGTCATTTTAGAAAAGACGCGGAGTGGCCGATATTATTGTCTATATCTACCGATATTATATTCTTGCATATGACTCATAGAAATAGTAGATAGACTAGCTAGAATCAAACTTTCACTGCTGAATCTATTAAAAGTTTTATTGATTCTAGCTAGTCTATCTACTATTGATTCTAGCTGGTCTAGAATCAATAGTAAGTTTTTAAAATCAATTAGAATACAAGAAAGTTTAATAAAACTCATAGAAATAAAATTTTATAAAACTTTGATTCTGGACATTTTCCTCTAGGCCTCTAGGTGGCCGATATTCAAATAGATTTAATTGATTCAGCAGTGAAAGTTTGATTCTAGATTCAAATAGATTTCTAAAATGACGTCTTGCATATGACTCATAGAAATAGTAGATAGACTAGCTAGAATCAAACTTTCACTGCTGAATCTATTAAAAGTTTTAATAGATTCTAAAATGACGTCTTGCATATGACTCATAGAAAACTTATTATCTCTATCTATTCTATTCTATCTATCTACTCTAAGTATTCTTAGAAACTTATCAAACTTTCACTGCTGAATCTATTAAAAGTTTTGAATCTTTAAGAATTAAAAGTTTTGAATCTATTAAAAGTTTTATTGATTCTAGCTAGTCTATCTACTATTTCTATGAGTCATATGCAAGACGTCATTTTAGAAAAGACGCGCAGTGGCCGATATTATTGTCTATTTCTACCGATATTATATTCTTGCATATGACTCATAGAAATAGTAGTACAATATTTTACTACAAAGACTCATAGAAATAGTAGATAGACTAGCTAGAATCAAACTTTCACTGTTTCTAGTGAAGGCTTGCGGCCTTGTGCAAAATATTTTCCTCTAGGCCTCTAGGTGGCCGATATTCAAGTAGATTTAATAGATTCAGCAGTAAAAGTTTGATTCTAGCTAGTCTATCTACTATTTCTATGAGTCATATACAAGTCCTTGTGCAAAATATTTTGATTCTAGCTAGTCTATCTACTATTTCTATGAGTTTTATTTGTCTATTTTAGTTAGTCTATCTACTATTTATGTTATGAATGAAATGAAAGGTCTTGCATACAAGAGTAGATAGATTTATTAAACGGAGTAGAAATAGAAATAGACAATAATATCGGCCACTGCACGTCTTTTCTAAAATGACGTCTTGCATATGACTCATAGAAATAGTAGATAGACTAGCTAGAATAGACAAATAAAACTCATAGAAATAGTAGATAGACTAGCTAGAATCAAACTATCTACTATTCCGATATACAACATATTATTGTCTATTAAATAGACAATAATATCGGCCACTGCGCGTCTTTTCTAAAATGAAGTCTTGCATATGACTCATAGAAATAGTAGATAGACTAGCTAGAATCAAACTTTCTTGTATTCTAATTGATTTTAAAAACTTACTATTGATTCTAGACCAGCTAGAATCAATAGTAGATAGACTAGATAGAATCAATAAAACTTTTAATAGATTCAGCAGTGAAAGTTTGATTCTATTTCTATGAGTCATACGCATATTCTTATATGCAAGTGCTTGTGCAAAATATTTTGATTCTAGCTAGTTTATCTACTATTTCTATGAGTCATATGCAAGACGTCATTTTAGAAAAGACTTTTTCACTATTCAATAAATAGATTCAAATCTATTTGAATCTAGAATCAAACTTTCTGTTTGATTCTAATAGAATCAATAGAATAGCACTAGTTCGTATGTGACGTCTTGCATATGGTTCTAGAATTCTAATCTATTGATTCTAGACCAACTAGAATCAATAGTAGATAGACTAGCTAGAATCAATAAAACTTTTAATAGATTCAGCAGTGAAAGTTTGATTCTATTTCTATGAGTCATACGCATATTCTCATATGCAAGTCCATAACTCTGACCTAGTAAGCAAATCCACGAACACCGCCCCGTTTAATAAAACTTCAATAAAACTTTTAATAGATTCAGCAGTGAAAGTTTGATTCTAGCTAGTCTATCTACTATTTCTATGAGTCATATGCAAGACAATAATATCGTAGAAATAGACAATAATATCGGCCACTGCGCGTCTTTTCTAAAATGACGTCTTGCATATGACTCATAGAAATAGTAGATACACTAGATCTCATCTAGAGATCTAGATGAGTAGATCTCTGACCTAGTAAGCAAATCCACGAACAGAAATAGTAGAAATTGATAAGAAATAGTAGATAGACTAGCTAGAATCAAACTTTCTTGTATTCTAATTGATTTTATTGTATAAGATATTATTGTCTATTAAATAGACAATAATATCGGCCACTGCGCGTCTTTTCTAAAATGACGTCTTGCATATGACTCTTGCTTACTAGATTCATAGCTGAAAATTTTTTTTTTTTTCTAATGACTTTAAAAGTCATTTATTAAACGGAGTCATATGCAAGACGTCATTTTAGAAAAGATGCGCAGTGGCCGATATTATTGTCTATTTCTACCGATATTATATTCTTGCATATGACTCATAGAAATAGTAGATAGACTAGCTAGAATCAAACTTTGACTGCTGAATCTATTAAAAGTTTTATTGATTCTAGCTAGTCTATCTACTATTGATTCTAGCTGGTCTAGAATCAATAGTAAGTTTTTAAAATCAATTAGAATACAAGAAAGTTTAATAAAACTCATAGAAATAAAATTTTATAAAACTTTGATTCTGGACATTTTCCTCTAGGCCTCTAGGTGGCCGATATTCAAATAGATTTAATAGATTCAGCAGTGAAAGTTTGATTCTAGATTCAAATAGATTTCTAAAATGACGTCTTGCATATGACTCATAGAAATAGTAGATAGACTAGCTAGAATCAAACTTTCACTGCTGAATCTATTAAAAGTTTTAATAGATTCTAAAATGACGTCTTGCATATGACTCATAGAAAACTTATTATTTCTATCTATTCTATTCTATCTATCTACTCTAAGTATTCTTAGAAACTTATCAAACTTTCACTGCTGAATCTATTAAAAGTTTTGAATCTTTAAGAATTAAAAGTTTTGAATCTATTAAAACTTTTAATAGATTCAGCAGTGAAAGTTTGATTCTAGCTAGTCTATTTACTATTTCTATGAGTCATATGCAAGACGTCATTTTAGAAAAGACGCGCAGTGGCCGATATTATTGTCTATTTCTACCGATATTATATTCTTGCATATGACTCATAGAAATAGTACTACAATATTTTACTACAAAGACTCATAGAAATAGTAGATAGACTAGCTAGAATCAAACTTTCACTGTTTCTAGTGAAGGCTTGCGGCCTTGTGCAAAATATTTTCCTCTAGGCCTCTAGGTGGCCGATATTCAAATAGATTTAATAGATTCAGCAGTGAAAGTTTGATTCTAGCTAGTCTATCTACTATTTCTATGAGTCATATGCAAGTCCTTGTGCAAAATTTTTTGATTCTAGCTAGTTTATTTACTATTTCTATGAGTTTTATTTGTCTATTCTAGCTATTCTATCTACTATTTATGTTATGAATGAAATGAAAGGTCTTGCATACAAGAGTAGATAGATTTATTAAACGGAGTAGAAAATAGAAATAGACAATAATATCGGCCACTGCGCGTCTTTTCTAAAATGACGTCTTGCATATGACTCATAGAAATAGTAGATAGACTAGCTAGAATAGACAAATAAAACTCATAGAAATAGTAGATAGACTAGCTAGAATCAAACTATCTACTATTCCGATATACAAGATATTATTGTCTATTAAATAGACAATAATATCGGCCACTGCGCGTCTTTTCTAAAATGACGTCTTGCATATGACTCATAGAAATAGTAGATAGACTAGCTAGAATCAAACTTTCTTGTATTCTAATTTATTTTAAAAACTTACTATTGATTCTAGACCAGCTAGAATCAATAGTAGATAGACTAGCTAGAATCAATAAAACTTTTAATAGATTCAGCAGTGAAAGTTTGATTCTATTTCTATGAGTCATACGCATATTCTCATATGCAAGTCCTTGTGCAAAATATTTTGATTCTAGCTAGTCTATCTACTATTTCTATGAGTCATATGCAAGACGTCATTTTAGAAAAGACTTTTTCACTATTCAATAAATAGATTCAAATCTATTTGAATCTAGAATCAAACTTTCTGTTTGATTCTAATAGAATCAATAGAATAGCACTAGTTCGTATGTGACGTCTTGCATATGGTTCTAGAATTCTAATCTATTGATTCTAGACCAGCTAGAATCAATAGTAGATAGACTAGCTAGATTCAATAAAACTTTTAATAGATTCAGCAGTGAAAGTTTGATTCTATTTCTATGAGTCATACGCATATTCTCATATGCAAGTCCATAACTCTGACCTAGTAAGCAAATCCACGAACACCGCCCCGTTTAATAAAACTTCAATAAAACTTTTAATAGATTCAGCAGTGAAAGTTTGATTCTAGCTAGTCTATCTACTATTTCTATGAGTCATATGCAAGACAATAATATCGTAGAAATAGACAATAATATCGGACACTGCGCGTCTTTTCTAAAATGACGTCTTGCATATGACTCATAGAAATAGTAGATAGACTAGATCTCATCTAGAGATCTAGATGAGTAGATCTCTGACCTAGTAAGCAAATCCACGAACAGAAATAGTAGAAATTGATAAGAAATAGTAGATAGACTAGCTAGAATCAAACTTTCTTGTATTCTAATTGATTTTATTGTATAAGATATTATTGTCTATTAAATAGACAATAATATCGGCCACTGCGCGTCTTTTCTAAAATGACGTCTTGCATATGACTCTTGCTTACTAGATTCATAGCTGAAAAAATTTTATTTTTTTTTCTAATGACTTTAAAAGTCATTTATTAAACGGAGTCATATGCAAGACGTCATTTTAGAAAAGACGCGCAGTGGCCGATATTATTGTCTATTTCTACCGATATTATATTCTTTGCATATGACTCATAGAAATAGTAGATAGACTATCTAGAATCAAACTTTCACTGCTGAATCTATTAAAAGTTTTATTGATTCTAGCTAGTCTATCTACTATTGATTCTAGCTGGTCTAGAATCAATAGTAAGTTTTTAAAATCAATTAGAATACAAGAAAGTTTAATAAAACTCATAGAAATAAAATTTTATAAAACTTTGATTCTGGACATTTTCCTCTAGGCCTCTAGGTGGCCGATATTCAAATAGATTTAATAGATTCAGCAGTGAAAGTTTGATTCTAGATTCAAATAGATTTCTAAAATGACGTCTTGCATATGACTCATAGAAATAGTAGATAGACTAGCTAGAATCAAACTTTCACTGCTGAATCTATTAAAAGTTTTAATAGATTCTAAAATGACGTCTTGCATATGACTCATAGAAAACTTATTATCTCTATCTATTCTATTCTATCTATCTACTCTAAGTATTCTTAGAAACTTATCAAACTTTCACTGCTGAATCTATTAAAAGTTTTGAATCTTTAAGAATTAAAAGTTTTGAATCTATTAAAACTTTTAATAGATTCAGCAGTGAAAGTTTGATTCTAGCTAGTCTATCTACTATTTTTATGAGTCATATGCAAGTCCTTGTGCAAAATATTTTGATTCTAGCTAGTCTATCTACTATTTCTATGAGTTTTATTTGTCTATTCTAGCTAGTCTATCTACTATTTATGTTATGAATGAAATGAAAGGTCTTGCATACAAGAGTAGATAGATTTATTAAACGGAGTAGAAATAGAAATAGACAATAATATCGGCCACTGCGCGTCTTTTCTAAAATGACGTCTTTCATTTGACTCATAGAAATAGTAGATAGACTAGCTAGAATAGACAAATAAAACTCATAGAAATAGTAGATAGACTAGCTAGAATCAGACTATCTACTATTCCGATATACAAGATATTATTGTCTATTAAATAGACAATAATATCGGCCACTGCGCGTCTTTTCTAAAATGACGTCTTGCATATGACTCATAGAAATAGTAGATAGACTAGCTAGAATCAAACTTTCTTGTATTCTAATTGATTTTAAAAACTTACTATTGATTCTAGACCAGCTAGAATCAATAGTAGATAGACTAGCTAGAATCAATAAAACTTTTAATAGATTCAGCAGTGAAAGTTTGATTCTATTTATATGAGTCATACGCATATTCTCATATGCAAGTCCTTGTGCAAAATATTTTGATTCTAGCTAGTCTATCTACTATTTCTATGAGTCATATGCAAGACGTCATTTTAGAAAAGACTTTTTCACTATTCAATAAATAGATTCAAATCTATTTGAATCTAGAATCAAACTTTCTGTTTGATTCTAATAGAATCAATAGAATAGCACTAGTTCGTATGTGACGTCTTGCATATGGTTCTAGAATTCTAATCTATTGATTCTAGACCAGCTAGAATCAATAGTAGATAGACTAGCTAGAATCAATAAAACTTTTAATAGATTCAGCAGTGAAAGTTTGATTCTATTTCTATGAGTCATACGCATATTCTCATATGCAAGTCCATAACTCTGACCTAGTAAGCAAATCCACGAACACCGCCCCGTTTAATAAAACTTCAATAAAACTTTTAATAGATTCAGCAGTGAAAGTTTGATTCTAGCTAGTCTATCTACTATTTCTATGAGTCATATGCAAGACAATAATATCGTAGAAATAGACAATAATATCGGCCACTGCGCGTCTTTTCTAAAATGACGTCTTGCATATGACTCATAGAAATAGTAGATAGACTAGATCTCATCTAGAGATCTAGATGAGTAGATCTCTGACCTAGTAAGCAAATCCACGAACAAAAATAGTAGAAATTGATAAGAAATAGTAGATACACTAGCTAGAATCACACTTTCTTGTATTCTAATTGATTTTATTGTATAAGATATTATTGTCTATTAAATAGACAATAATATCGGCCACTGTGCGTCTTTTCTAAAATGACGTCTTGCATATGACTCTTGCTTACTAGATTCATAGCTGAAAAAATTTTATTTTTTTTTCTAATGACTTTAAAAGTCATTTATTAAACGGAGTCATATGCAAGACGTCATTTTAGAAAAGACGCGCAGTGGCCGATATTATTGTCTATTTCTACCGATATTATATTCTTGCATATGACTCATAGAAATAGTAGATAGACTAGCTAGAATCAAACTTTCACTGCTGAATCTATTAAAAGTTTTATTGATTCTAGCTAGTCTATCTACTATTGATTCTACCTGGTCTAGAATCAATAGTAAGTTTTTAAAATCAATTAGAATACAAGAAAGTTTAATAAAACTCATAGAAATAAAATTTTATAAAACTTTGATTCTGGACATTTTCTTCTAGGCCTCTAGGTGGCCGATATTCAAATAGATTTAATAGATTCAGCAGTGAAAGTTTGATTCTAGATTCAAATAGATTTCTAAAATGACGTCTTGCATATGACTCATAGAAATAGTAGATAGACTAGCTAGAATCAAACTTTCACTGCTGAATCTATTAAAAGTTTTAATAGATTCTAAAATGACGTCTTGCATATGACTCATAGAAAACTAATTATCTCTATCTATTCTATTCTATCTATCTACTCTAAGTATTCTTAGAAACTTATCAAACTTTCACTGCTGAATCTATTAAAAGTTTTGAATCTTTAAGAATTAAAAGTTTTGAATCTATTAAAACTTTTAATAGATTCAGCAGTGAAAGTTTGATTCTAGCTAGTCTATCTACTATTTCTATGAGTCATATGCAAGACGTCATTTTAGAAAAGACGCGCAGTGGCCGATATTATTGTCTATTTCTACCGATATTGCATTCTTGCATATGACTCATAGAAATAGTACTACAATATTTTACTACAAAGACTCATAGAAATAGTAGATAGACTAGCTAGAATCAAACTTTCACTGTTTCTAGTGAAGGCTTGCGGCCTTGTGCAAAATATTTTCCTCTAGGCCTCTAGGTGGCCGATATTCAAATAGATTTAATAGATTCAGCAGTGAAAGTTTGATTCTAGCTAGTCCATCTACTATCTCTATGAGTCATATGCAAGTCCTTGTGCAAAATATTTTGATTCTAGCTAGTCTATCTACTATTTCTATGAGTTTTATTTGTCTATTCTAGCAAGTCTATCTACTATTTATGTTATGAATGAAATGAAAGGTCTTGCATACTAGAGTAGATAGGTTTATTAAACGGAGTAGAAATAGAAATAGACAATAATATCGGCCACTGCGCGTCTTTTCTAAAATGACGTCTTGCATATGACTCATAGAAATAGTAGATAGACTAGCTAGAATCAAACTTTCTTGTATTCTAATTGATTTTAAAAACTTACTATTGATTCTAGACCAGCTAGAATCAATAGTAGATAGACTAGCTAGAATCAATAAAACTTTTAATAGATTCAGCAGTGAAAGTTTGATTCTATTTCTATGAGTCATACGCATATTCTCATATGCAAGTCCTTGTGCAAAATATTTTGATTCTAGCTAGTCTATCTACTATTTCTATGAGTCATATGCAAGACGTCATTTTAGAAAAGACTTTTTCACTATTCAATAAATAGATTCAAATCTATTTGAATCTAGAATCAAACTTTCTGTTTGATTCTAATAGAATCAATAGAATAGCACTAGTTCGTATGTGACGTCTTGCATATGGTTCTAGAATTCTAATCTATTGATTCTAGACCAGCTAGAATCAATAGTAGATAGACTAGCTAGAATCAATAAAACTTTTAATAGATTCAGCAGTGAAAGTTTGATTCTATTTCTATGAGTCATACGCATATTCTCATATGCAAGTCCATAACTCTGACCTAGTAAGCAAATCCACGAACACCGCCCCGTTAAATAAAACTTCAATAAAACTTTTAATAGATTCAGCAGTGAAAGTTTGATTCTAGCTAGTCTATCTACTATTTCTATGAGTCATATGCAAGACAATAATATCGTAGAAATAGACAATAATATCGGCCACTGCGCGTCTTTTCTAAAATGACGTCTTGCATATGACTCATTGAAATAGTAGATAGACTAGATCTCATCTAGAGATCTAGATGAGTAGATCTCTGACCTAGTAAGCAAATCCACGAACAGAAATAGTAGAAATTGATAAGAAATAGTAGATAGACTAGCTAGAATCAAACTTTCTTGTATTCTAATTGATTTTATTGTATAAGATATTATTGTCTATTAAATAGACAATAATATCGGCCACTGCGCGTCTCTTCTAAAATGACGTCTTGCATATGACTCTTGCTTACTAGATTCATAGCTGAAAAAATTTTATTTTTTTTTCTAATGACTTTAAAAGTCATTTATTAAACGGAGTCATATGCAAGACGTCATTTTAGAAAAGACGCGCAGTGGCCGATATTATTGTCTATTTCTACCGATATTATATTCTTGCATATGACTCATAGAAATAGTAGATAGACTAGCTAGAATCAAACTTTCACTGCTGAATCTATTAAAAGTTTTATTGATTCTAGCTAGTCTATCTACTATTGATTCTAGCTGGTCTAGAATCAATAGTAAGTTTTTAAAATCAATTAGAATACAAGAAAGTTTAATAAAACTCATAGAAATAAAATTTTATAAAACTTTGATTCTGGACATTTTCTTCTAGGCCTCTAGGTGGCCGATATTCAAATAGATTTAATAGATTCAGCAGTGAAAGTTTGATTCTAGATTCAAATAGATTTCTAAAATGACGTCTTGCATATGACTCATAGAAATAGTAGATAGACTAGCTAGAATCAAACTTTCACTGCTGAATCTATTAAAAGTTTTAATAGATTCTAAAATGACGTCTTGCATATGACTCATAGAAAACTTATTATCTCTATCTATTCTATTCTATCTATCTACTCTAAGTATTCTTAGAAACTTATCAAACTTTCACTGCTGAATCTATTAAAAGTTTTGAATCTTTAAGAATTAAAAGTTTTGAATCTATTAAAACGTTTAATAGATTCAGCAGTGAAAGTTTGATTCTAGCTAGTCTATCTACTATTTCTATGAGTCATATGCAAGACGTCATTTTAGAAAAGACGCGCAGTGGCCGATATTATTGTCTATTTCTACCGATATTGTATTCTCGCATATGACTCATAGAAATAGTACTACAATATTTTACTACAAAGACTCATAGAAATAGTAGATAGACTAGCTAGAATCAAACTTTCACTGTTTCTAGTGAAAGCTTGCGGCCTTGTGCAAAATATTTTCCTCTAGGCCTCTAGGTGGCCGATATTCAAATAGATTTAATAGATTCAGCAGTGAAAGTTTGATTCTAGCTAGTCTTTCTACTATTTCTATGAGTCATATGCAAGTCCTTGTGCAAAATATTTTGATTCTAGCTAGTCTATCTACTATTTCTATGAGTTTTATTTGTCTATTCTAGCTAGTCTATCTACTATTTATGTTATGAATGAAATGAAAGGTCTTGCATACAAGAGTAGATAGATTTATTAAACGGAGTAGAAATAGAAATAGACAATAATATCGGCCACTGCGCGTCTTTTCTAAAATGACGTCTTGCATATGACTCATAGAAATAGTAGATAGACTAGCTAGAATAGACAAATAAAACTCATAGAAATAGTAGATAGACTAGCTAGAATCAAACTATCTACTATTCCGATATACAAGATATTATTGTCTATTAAATAGACAATAATATCGGCCACTGCGCGTCTTTTCTAAAATGACGTCTTGCATATGACTCAAAGAAATAGTTGATAGACTAGCTAGAATCAAACTTTCTTGTATTCTAATTGATTTTAAAAACTTACTATTGATTCTAGACCAGCTAGAATCAATAGTAGATAGTCTAGCTAGAATCAATAAAACTTTTAATAGATTCAGCAGTGAAAGTTTGATTCTATTTCTATGAGTCATACGCATATTCTCATATGCAAGTCCTTGTGCAAAATATTTTGATTCTAGCTAGTCTATCTACTATTTCTATGAGTCATATGCAAGACGTCATTTTAGAAAAGACTTTTTCACTATTCAATAAATAGATTCAAATCTATTTGAATCTAGAATCAAACTTTCTGTTTGATTCTAATAGAATCAATAGAATAGCACTAGTTCGTATGTGACGTCTTGCATATGGTTCTAGAATTCTAATCTATTGATTCTAGACCAGCTAGAATCAATAGTAGATAGACTAGCTAGAATCAATAAAACTTTTAATAGATTCAGCAGTGAAAGTTTGATTCTATTTCTATGAGTCATACGCATATTCTCATATGCAAGTCCATAACTCTGACCTAGTAAGCAAATCCACGAACACCGCCCCGTTTAATAAAACTTCAATAAAACTTTTAATAGATTCAGCAGTGAAAGTTTGATTCTAGCTAGTCTATCTACTATTTCTATGAGTCATATGCAAGACAATAATATCGTAGAAATAGACAATAATATTGGCCAATGCGCGTCTTTTCTAAAATGACGTCTTGCATATGACTCATAGAAATAGTAGATAGACTAGATCTCATCTAGAGATCTAGATGAGTAGATCTCTGACCTAGTAAGAAAATCCATGAACAGAAATAGTAGAAATTGATAAGAAATAGTAGATAGACTAGCTAGAATCAAACTTTCTTGTATTCTAATTGATTTTATTGTATAAGATATTATTGTCTATTAAATAGACAATAATATCGGCCACTGCGCGTCTTTTCTAAAATGACGTCTTGCATATGACTCTTGCTTACTAGATTCATAGCTGAAGAAAATTTTATTTTTTTTTCTAATGACTTTAAAAGTCATTTATTAAACGGAGTCATATGCAAGACGTCATTTTAGAAAAGACGCGCAGTGGCCGATATTATTGTCTATTTCTACCGATATTATATTCTTGCATATGACTCATAGAAATAGTAGATAGACTAGCTAGAATCAAACTTTCACTGCTGAATCTATTAAAAGTTTTATTGATTCTAGCTAGTCTATCTACTATTGATTCTAGCTGGTCTAGAATCAATAGTAAGTTTTTAAAATCAATTAGAATACAAGAAAGTTTAATAAAACTCATAGAAATAAAATTTTATAAAACTTTGATTCTGGACATTTTCCTCTAGGCCTCTAGGTGGCCGATATTCAAATAGATTTAATAGATTCAGCAGTGAAAGTTTGATTCTAGATTCAAATAGATTTCTAAAATGACGTCTTGCATATGACTCATAGAAATAGTAGATAGACTAGCTAGAATCAAACTTTCACTGCTGAATCTATTAAAAGTTTTAATAGATTCTAAAATGACGTCTTGCATATGACTCATAGAAAACTTATTATCTCTATCTATTCTATTCTATCTATCTACTCTAAGTATTCTTAGAAACTTATCAAACTTTCACTGCTGAATCTATTAAAAGTTTTGAATCTTTAAGAATTAAAAGTTTTGAATCTATTAAAACTTTTAATAGATTCAGCAGTGAAAGTTTGATTCTAGCTAGTCTATCTACTATTTCTATGAGTCATATGCAAGACGTCATTTTAGAAAAGACGCGCAGTGGCCGATATTATTGTCTATTTCTACCGATATTGTATTCTTGCATATGACTCATAGAAATAGTACTACAATATTTTACTACAAAGACTCATAGAAATAGTAGATAGACTAGCTAGAATCAAACTTTCACTGTTTCTAGTGAAGGCTTGCGGCCTTGTGCCAAATATTTTCCTCTAGTCCTCTAGGTGGCCGATATTCAAATAGATTTAATAGATTCAGCAGTGAAAGTTTGATTCTAGCTAGTCCATCTACTATTTCTATGAGTCATATGCAAGTCCTTGTGCAAAATATTTTGATTCTAGCTAGTCTATCTACTATTTCTATGAGTTTTATTTGTCTATTCTAGCAAGTCTATCTACTATTTATGTTATGAATGAAATGAAAGGTCTTGCATACTAGAGTAGATAGGTTTATTAAACGGAGTAGAAATAGAAATAGACAATAATATCGGCCACTGCGCGTCTTTTCTAAAATGACGTCTTGCATATGACTCATAGAAATAGTAGATAGACTAGCTAGAATAGACAAATAAAACTCATAGAAATAGTAGATAGACTAGCCAGAATCAAACTATCTACTATTCCGATATACAAGATATTATTGTCTATTAAATAGACAATAATATCGGCCACTGCGCGTCTTTTCTAAAATGACGTCTTGCATATGACTCATAGAAATAGTAGATAGACTAGCTAGAATCAAACTTTCTTGTATTCTAATTGATTTTAAAAACTTACTATTGATTCTAGACCAGCTAGAATCAATAGTAGATAGACTAGCTAGAATCAATAAAACTTTTAATAGATTCAGCAGTGAAAGTTTGATTCTATTTCTATGAGTCATACGCATATTCTCATATGCAAGTCCTTGTGCAAAATATTTTGATTCTAGCTAGTCTATCTACTATTTCTATGAGTCATATGCAACACGTCATTTTAGAAAAGACTTTTTCACTATTCAATAAATAGATTCAAATCTATTTGAATCTAGAATCAAACTTTCTGTTTGATTCTAATAGAATCAATAGAATAGCACTAGTTCGTATGTGACGTCTTGCATATGGTTCTAGAATTCTAATCTATTGATTCTAGACCAGCTAGAATCAATAGTAGATAGACTAGCTAGAATCAATAAAACTTTTAATAGATTCAGCAGTGAAAGTTTGATTCTATTTCTATGAGTCATACGCATATTCTCATATGCAAGTCCATAACTCTGACCTAGTAAGCAAATCCACGAACACCGCCCCGTTAAATAAAACTTCAATAAAACTTTTAATAGATTCAGCAGTGAAAGTTTGATTCTAGCTAGTCTATCTACTATTTCTATGAGTCATATGCAAGACAATAATATCGTAGAAATAGACAATAATATCGGCCACTGCGCGTCTTTTCTAAAATGACGTCTTGCATATGACTTATTGAAATAGTAGATAGACTAGATCTCATCTAGAGATCTAGATGAGTAGATCTCTGACCTAGTAAGCAAATCCACGAACAGAAATAGTAGAAATTGATAAGAAATAGTAGATAGACTAGCTAGAATCAAACTTTCTTGTATTCTAATTGATTTTATTGTATAAGATATTATTGTCTATTAAATAGACAATAATATCGGCCACTGCGCGTCTTTTCTAAAATGACGTCTTGCATATGACTCTTGCTTACTAGATTCATAGCTGAAAAAATTTTATTTTTTTTTCTAATGACTTTAAAAGTCATTTATTAAACGGAGTCATATGCAAGACGTCATTTTAGAAAAGACGCGCAGTGGCCGATATTATTGTCTATTTCTACCGATATTATATTCTTGCATATGACTCATAGAAATGGTAGATAGACTAGCTAGAATCAAACTTTCACTGCTGAATCTATTAAAAGTTTTATTGATTCTAGCTAGTCTATCTACTATTGATTCTAGCTGGTCTAGAATCCATAGTAAGTTTTTAAAATCAATTAGAATACAAGAAAGTTTAATAAAACTCATAGAAATAAAATTTTATAAAACTTTGATTCTGGACATTTTCTTCTAGGCCTCTAGGTGGCCGATATTCAAATAGATTTAATAGATTCAGCAGTGAAAGTTTGATTCTAGATTCAAATAGATTTCTAAAATGACGTCTTGCATATGACTCATAGAAATAGTAGATAGACTAGCTAGAATCAAACTTTCACTGCTGAATCTAATAAAAGTTTTAATAGATTCTAAAATGACGTCTTCCATATGACTCATAGAAAACTTATTATCTCTATCTATTCTATTCTATCTATCTACTCTAAGTATTCTTAGAAACTTATCAAACTTTCACTGCTGAATCTATTAAAAGTTTTGAATCTTTAAGAATTAAAAGTTTTGAATCTATTAAAACTTTTAATAGATTCAGCAGTGAAAGTTTGATTCTAGCTAGTCTATCTACTATTTCTATGAGTCATATGCAAGACGTCATTTTAGAAAAGACGCGCAGTGGCCGATATTATTGTCTATTTCTACCGATATTGTATTCTCGCATATGACTCATAGAAATAGTACTACAATATTTTACTACAAAGACTCATAGAAATAGTAGATAGACTAGCTACAATCAAACTTTCACTGTTTCTAGTGAAAGCTTGCGGCCTTGTGCAAAATATTTTCCTCTAGGCCTCTAGGTGGCCGATATTCAAATAGATTTAATAGATTCAGCAGTGAAAGTTTGATTCTAGCTAGTCTATCTACTATTTCTATGAGTCATATGCAAGTCCTTGTGCAAAATATTTTGATTCTAGCTATTCTATCTACTATTTCTATGAGTTTTATTTGTCTATTCTAGCAAGTCTATCTACTATTTATGTTATGAATGAAATGAAAGGTCTTGCATACAAGAGTAGATAGATTTATTAAACGGAGTAGAAATAGAAATAGACAATAATATCGGCCACTGCGCGTCTTTTCTAAAATGACGTCTTGCATATGACTCATAGAAATAGTAGATAGACTAGCTAGAATAGACAAATAAAACTCATAGAAATAGTAGATAGACTAGCTAGAATCAAACTATCTACTATTCCGATATACAAGATATTATTGTCTATTAAATAGACAATAATATCGGCCCCTGCGCGTCTTTTCTAAAATGACGTCTTGCATATGACTCATAGAAATAGTAGATAGACTAGCTAGAATCAAACTTTCTTGTATTCTAATTGATTTTAAAAACTTACTATTGATTCTAGACCAGCTAGAATCAATAGTAGATAGACTAGCTATTTCTATGAGTCAATAATTTAATCAAATCTATTTGAATCTAGAATCAAACTTTCTGTTTGATTCTAATAGAATCAATAGAATAGCACTAGTTCGTATGTGACGTCTTGCATATGGTTCTAGAATTCTAATCTATTGATTCTAGACCAGCTAGAATCAATAGTAGATAGACTAGCTAGAATCAATAAAACTTTTAATAGATTCAGCAGTGAAAGTTTGATTCTATTTCTATGAGTCATACGCATATTCTCATATGCAAGTCCATAACTCTGACCTAGTAAGCAAATCCACGAACACCGCCCCCTTTAATAAAACTTCAATAAAACTTTTAATAGATTCAGCAGTGAAAGTTTGATTCTAGCTAGTCTATCTACTATTTCTATGAGTCATATGCAAGACAATAATATCGTAGAAATAGACAATAATATCGGCCACTGCGCGTCTTTTCTAAAATGACGTCTTGCATATGACTCATAGAAATAGTAGATAGACTAGATCTCATCTAGAGATCTAGATGAGTAGATCTCTGACCTAGTAAGCAAATCCACGAGCAGAAATAGTAGAAATTGATAAGAAATAGTAGATAGACTAGCTAGAATAAAACTTTCTTGTATTCTAATTGATTTTATTGTTTAAGATATTATTGTCTATTAAATAGACAATAATATCAGCCACTGCGCGTCTTTTCTAAAATGACGTCTTGCATATGACTCTTGCTTACTAGATTCATAGCTGAAAAATTTTTATTTTTTTTTCTAATGACTTTAAAAGTCATTTATTAAACGGAGTCATATGCAAGACGTCATTTTAGAAAAGACGCGCAGTGGCCGATATTATTGTCTATTTCTACCGATATTATATTCTTGCATATGACTCATAGAAATAGTAGATAGACTAGCTAGAATCAAACTTTCACTGCTGAATCTATTAAAAGTTTTATTGATTCTAGCTAGTCTATCTACTATTGATTCTAGCTGGTCTAGAATCAATAGTAAGTTTTTAAAATCAATTAGAATACAAGAAAGTTTAATAAAACTCATAGAAATAAAATTTTATAAAACTTTGATTCTGGACATTTTCCTCTAGGCCTCTAGGTGGCCGATATTCAAATAGATTTAATAGATTCAGCAGTGAAAGTTTGATTCTAGCTAGTCTATCTACTATTTCTATGAGTCTTTGTAGTAAAATATTGTAGTACTATTTCTATGAGTCATATGCAAGAATATAATATCGGTAGAAATAGACAATAATATCGGCCACTGCGCGTCTTTTCTAAAATGACGTCTTGCATATGACTCATAGAAATAGTAGATAGACTAGCTAGAATCAAACTTTCACTGCTGAATCTATTAAAAGTTTTAATAGATTCTAAAATGACGTCTTGCATATGACTCATAGAAAACTTATTATCTCTATCTATTCTATTCTATCTATCTACTCTAAGTATTCTTAGAAACTTATCAAACTTTCACTGCTGAATTTATTAAAAGTTTTGAATCTTTAAGAATTAAAAGTTTTGAATCTATTAAAACTTTTAATAGATTCAGCAGTGAAAGTTTGATTCTAGCTAGTCTATCTACTATTTCTATGAGTCATATGCAAGACGTCATTTTAGAAAAGACGCGCAGTGGCCGATATTATTGTCTATTTCTACCGATATTATATTCTTGCATATGACTCATAGAAATAGTACTACAATATTTTACTACAAAGACTCATAGAAATAGTAGATAGACTAGCTAGAATCAAACTTTCACTGTTTCTAGTGAAGGCTTGCGGCCTTGTGCAAAATATTTTCCTCTAGGCCTCTAGGTGGCCGATATTCAAATAGATTTAATAGATTCAGCAGTGAAAGTTTGATTCTAGCTAGTCTATCTACTATTTCTATGAGTCATATGCAAGTCCTTGTGCAAAATATTTTGATTCTAGCTAGTCTATCTACTATTTCTATGAGTTTTATTTGTCTATTCTAGCTAGTCTATCTACTATTTATGTTATGAATGAAATGAAAGGTCTTGCATACAAGAGTAGATAGATTTATTAAACGGAGTAGAAATAGAAATAGACAATAATATCAGCCACTGCGCGTCTTTTCTAAAATGACGTCTTGCATATGACTCATAGAAATAGTAGATAGACTAGCTAGAATAGACAAATAAAACTCATAGAAATAGTAGATAGACTAGCTAGAATCAAACTATCTACTATTCCGATATACAAGATATTATTGTCTATTAAATAGACAATAATATCGGCCACTGCGCGTCTTTTCTAAAATGACGTCTTGCATATGACTCATAGAAATAGTAGATAGACTAGCTAGAATCAAACTTTCTTGTATTCTAATTGATTTTAAAAACTTACTATTGATTCTAGACCAGCTAGAATCAATAGTAGATAGACTAGCTAGAATCAATAAAACTTTTAATAGATTCAGCAGTGAAAGTTTGATTCTATTTCTATGAGTCATACGCATATTCTCATATGCAAGTCCTTGTGCAAAATATTTTGATTCTAGCTAGTCTATCTACTATTTCTATGAGTCATATGCAAGACGTCATTTTAGAAAAGACTTTTTCACTATTCAATAAATAGATTCAAATCTATTTGAATCTAGAATCAAACTTTCTGTTTGATTCTAATAGAATCAATAGAATAGCACTAGTTCGTATGTGACGTCTTGCATATGGGACTAGAATTCTAATCTATTGATTCTAGACAAGCTAGAATCAATAGTAGATAGACTAGCTAGAATCAATAAAACTTTTAATAGATTCAGCAGTGAAAGTTTGATTCTATTTCTATGAGTCATACGCATATTCTCATATACAAGTCCATAACTCTGACGTAGTAAGCAAATCCACGAACACCGCCCCGTTTAATAAAACTTCAATAAAACTTTTAATAGATTCAGCAGTGAAAGTTTGATTCTAGCTAGTCTATCTACTATTTCTATGAGTCATATGCAAGACAATAATATCGTAGAAATAGACAATAATATCGGCCACTGCGCGTCTTTTCTAAAATGACGTCTTGCATATGACTCATAGAAATAGTAATTAGACTAGATCTCATCTAGAGATCTAGATGAGTAGATCTCTGACCTAGTAAGCAAATCCACGAACAGAAATAGTAGAAATTGATAAGAAATAGTAGATAGACTAGCTAGAATCAAACTTTCTTGTATTCTAATTGATTTTATTGTATAAGATATTATTGTCTATTAAATAGACAATGATATCGGCAACTGCGCGTCTTTTCTAAAATGACGTCTTGCATATGACTCTTGCTTACTAGATTCATAGCTGAAAAATTTTTATTTTTTTTTCTAATGACTTTAAAAGTCATTTATTAAACGGAGTCATATGCAAGACGTCATTTTAGAAAAGACGCGCAGTGGCCGATATTATTGTCTATTTCTACCGATATTATATTCTTACATATGACTCATAGAAATAGTAGATAGACTAGCTAGAATCAAACTTTCACTGCTGAATCTATTAAAAGTTTTATTGATTCTAGCTAGTCTATCTACTATTGATTCTAGCTGGTCTAGAATCAATAGTAAGTTTTTAAAATCAATTAGAATACAAGAAAGTTTAAAAAAACTCATAGAAATAAAATTTTATAAAACTTTGATTCTGGACATTTTCCTCTAGGCCTCTAGGTGGCCGATATTCAAATAGATTTAATAGATTCAGCAGTGAAAGTTTGATTCTAGATTCAAATAGATTTCTAAAATGACGTCTTGCATATGACTCATAGAAATAGTAGATAGACTAGCTAGAATCAAACTTTCACTGCTGAATCTATTAAAAGTTTTAATTGATTCTAAAATGACGTCTTGCATATGACTCATAGAAAACTTATTATCTCTATCTATTCTATTCTATCTATCTACTCTAAGTATTCTTAGAAACTTATCAAACTTTCAGTGCTGAATCTATTAAAAGTTTTGAATCTTTAAGAATTAAAAGTTTTGAATCTATTAAAACTTTCTATGAGTCATATGCAAGACAATAATATCGTAGAAATAGACAATAATATCGGCCACTGCGCGTCTTTTCTAAAATGACGTCTTGCATATGACTCATAGAAATAGTAGATAGACTAGATCTCATCTAGAGATCTAGATGAGTAGATCTCTGACCTAGTAAGCAAATCCACGAACAGAAATAGTAGAAATTGATAAGAAATAGTAGATAGACTAGCTAGAATCAAACTTTCTTGTATTCTAATTTTTTTATTGTATAAGATATTATTGTCTATTAAATAGACAATAATATCGGCCACTGCGCGTCTTTTCTAAAATGACGTCTTGCATATGACTCCGTTTAATAAATGACTTTTAAAGTCATTAAAAAAAAAAAAAAAAATTTTTCAGCTATGAATCTAGTAAGCAAGAGTCATATGCAAGACGTCATTTTAGAAAAGACGCGCAGTGGCCGATATTATTGTCTATTTAATAGACAATAATATCTTATACAATAAAATCAATTAGAATACAAGAAAGTTTGATTCTAGCTAGTCTATCTACTATTTCTTATCAATTTCTACTATTTCTGTTCGTGGATTTGCTTACTAGGTCAGAGATCTACTCATCTAGATCTCTAGATGAGATCTAGTCTATCTACTATTTCTATGAGTCATATGCAAGACGTCATTTTAGAAAAGACGCGCAGTGGCCGATATTATTGTCTATTTCTACGATATTATTGTCTTGCATATGACTCATAGAAATAGTAGATAGACTAGCTAGAATCAAACTTTCACTGCTGAATCTATTAAAAGTTTTATTGAAGTTTTATTAAACGGGGCGGTGTTCGTGGATTTGCTTACTAGGTCAGAGTTATGGACTTGCATATGAGAATATGCGTATGACTCATAGAAATAGAATCAAACTTTCACTGCTGAATCTATTAAAAGTTTTATTGATTCTAGCTAGTCTATCTACTATTGATTCTAGCTGGTCTAGAATCAATAGATTAGAATTCTAGAACCATATGCAAGACGTCACATACGAGTTAGTGCTATTCTATTGATTCTATTAGAATCAAACAGAAAGTTTGATTCTAGATTCAAATAGATTTGAATCTATTTATTGAATAGTGAAAAAGTCTTTTCTAAAATGACGTCTTGCATAAGACTCATAGAAATAGTAGATAGACTAGCTAGAATCAAAATATTTTGCACAAGGACTTGCATATGAGAATATGCGTATGACTCATAGAAATAGAATCAAACTTTCACTGCTGAATCTATTAAAAGTTTTATTGATTCTAGCTAGTCTATCTACTATTGATTCTAGCTGGTCTAGAATCAATAGTAAGTTTTTAAAATCAATTAGAATACAAGAAAGTTTGATTCTAGCTAGTCTATCTACTATTTCTATGAGTCATATGCAAGACGTCATTTTAGAAAAGACGCGCAGTGGCCGATATTATTGTCTATTTAATAGACAATAATATCTTGTATATCGGAATAGTAGATAGTTTGATTCTAGCTAGTCTATCTACTATTTCTATGAGTTTTATTTGTCTATTCTAGCTAGACTATCTACTATTTCTATGAGTCATATGCAAGACGTCATTTTAGAAAAGACGCGCAGTGGCCGATATTATTGTCTATTTCTATTTCTTCTCCGTTTAATAAATCTATCTACTCTTGTATGCAAGACCTTTCATTTCATTCATAACATAAATAGTAGATAGACTAGCTAGAATAGACAAATAAAACTCATAGAAATAGTAGATAGACTAGCTAGAATAAAAATATTTTGCACAAGGACTTGCATATGACTCATAGAAATAGTAGATAGACTAGCTAGAATCAAACTTTCACTGCTGAATCTATTAAATCTATTTGAATATCGGCCACCTAGAGGCCTAGAGGAAAATATTTTGCACAAGGCCGCAAGCCTTCACTAGAAACAGTGAAAGTTTGATTCTAGCTAGTCTATCTACTATTTCTATGAGTCTTTGTAGTAAAATATTGTAGTACTATTTCTATGAGACTATTATATTCTTGTATTCTAATTGATTTTAAAAACTTACTATTGATTCTAGACCAGCTAGAATCAATAGTAGATAGACTAGCTAGAATCAATAAAACTTTTAATAGATTCAGCAGTGAAAGTTTGATTCTAGCTAGTCTATCTACTATTTCTATGAGTCTTTGTAGTAAAATATTGTAGTACTATTTCTATGAGACTATTATATTCTTGTATTCTAATTGATTTTAAAAACTTACTATTGATTCTAGACCAGCTAGAATCAATAGTAGATAGACTAGCTAGAATCAATAAAACTTTTAATAGATTCAGCAGTGAAAGTTTGATTCTAGCTAGTCTATCTACTATTTCTATGAGTCATATGCAAGAATATAATATCGGTAGAAATAGACAATAATATCGGCCACTGCGCGTCTTTTCTAAAATGACGTCTTGCATATGACTCCGTTTAATAAATGACTTTTAAAGTCATTAGAAAAAAAAAAAAAATTTTCAGCTATGAATCTAGTAAGCAAGAGTCATATGCAAGACGTCATTTTAGAAAAGACGCGCAGTGGCCGATATTATTGTCTATTTAATAGACAATAATATCTTATACAATAAAATCAATTAGAATACAAGAAAGTTTGATTCTAGCTAGTCTATCTACTATTTCTTATCAATTTCTACTATTTCTGTTCGTGGATTTGCTTACTAGGTCAGAGATCTACTCATCTAGATCTCTAGATGAGATCTAGTCTATCTACTATTTCTATGAGTCATATGCAAGATGTCATTTTAGAAAAGACGCGCAGTGGCCGATATTATTTTCTATTTCTACGATATTATTGTCTTGCATATGACTCATAGAAATAGTAGATAGACTAGCTAGAATCAAACTTTCACTGCTGAATCTATTAAAAGTTTTATTGAAGTTTTATTAAACGGGGTGGTGTTCGTGGATTTGCTTACTAGGTCAGAGTTATGGACTTGCATATGAGAATATGGGTTTGACTCATAGAAATAGAATCAAACTTTCACTGCTGAATCTATTAAAAGTTTTATTGATTCTAGCTAGTCTATCTACTATTGATTCTAGCTGGTCTAGAATCAATAGACTAGAATTCTAGAACCATATGCAAGACGTCACATACGAACTAGTGCTAATCTTTTGATTCTATTAGAATCAAACAGAAAGTTTGATTCTAGATTCAAATAGATTTGAATCTATTTATTGAATAGTGAAAAAGTCTTTTCTAAAATGACGTCTTGAATATGACTCATAGAAATAGTAGATAGACTAGCTAGAATCAAAATATTTTGCACAAGGACTTGCATATAAGAATATGCGTATGACTCATAGAAATAGAATCAAACTTTCACTGCTGAATCTATTAAAAGTTTTATTGATTCTAGCTAGTCTATCTACTATTGATTTTAGCTGGTCTAGAATCAATAGTAAGTTTTTAAAATCAATTAGAATACAAGAAAGTTTGATTCTAGCTAGTCTATCTACTATTTCTATGAGTCTTTGAGGTAAAATATTGTAGTACTATTTCTATGAGTCATATGCAAGAATATAATATCGGTAGAAATAGACAATAATATCGGCCACTGCACGTCTTTTCTAAAATGACGTCTTGCATATGACTCATAGAAATAGTAGATAGACTAGCTAGAATCAAACTTTCACTGCTGAATCTATTAAAAGTTTTAATAGATTCAAAACTTTTAAATCTTAAAGATTCAAAACTTTTAATAGATTCAGCAGTGAAAGTTTGATAAGTTTCTAAGAATACTTAGAGTAGATAGATAGAATAGAATAGATAAAGATAATAAGTTTTCTATGAGTCATATGCAAGACGTCATTTTAGAATCTATTAAAACTTTTAATAGATTCAGCAGTGAAAGTTTGATTCTAGCTAGTCTATCTACTATTTCTATGAGTCATATGCAAGACGTCATTTTAGAAATCTATTTGAATCTAGAATCAAACTTTCACTGCTGAATCTATTAAATCTATTTGAATATCGGCCACCTAGAGGCCTAGAGGAAAATGTCCAGAATCAAAGTTTTATAAAATTTTATTTCTATGAGTTTTATTAAACTTTCTTGTATTCTAATTGATTTTAAAAACTTACTATTGATTCTAGACCAGCTAGAATCAATAGTAGATAGACTAGCTAGAATCAATAAAACTTTTAATAGATTCAGCAGTGAAAGTTTGATTCTAGCTAGTCTATCTACTATTTCTATGAGTCATATGCAAGAATATAATATCGGTAGAAATAGACAATAATATCGGCCACTGCGCGTCTTTTCTAAAATGACGTCTTGCATATGACTCCGTTTAATAAATGACTTTTAAAGTCATTAGAAAAAAAAAAAAAAATTTCAGCTATGAATCTAGTAAGCAAGAGTCATATGCAAGACGTCATTTTAGAAAAGACGCGCAGTGGCCGATATTATTGTCAATTTAATAGACAATAATATCTTATACAATAAAATCAATTAGAATACAAGAAAGTTTGATTCTAGCTAGTCTATCTACTATTTCTTATCAATTTCTACTATTTCTGTTCGTGGGTTTGCTTACTAGGTCAGAGATCTACTCATCTAGATCTCTAGATGAGATCTAGTCTATCTACTATTTCTATGAGTCATATGCAAGACGTCATTTTAGAAAAGACGCGCAGTGGCCGATATTATTGTCTATTTCTACGATATTATTGTCTTGCATATGACTCATACAAATAGTAGATAGACTAGCTAGAATCAAACTTTCACTGCCGAATCTATTAAAAGTTTTATTGAAGTTTT